>NC_091957.1:2807494-2875393 GCF_031021105.1 Erythrolamprus reginae
GGCACCGCGGGCCGGTCAGCCCACGGGCCAGATTTAAACCTCCACAAGGGGCAGAATGCGGCCCGTGGGCCTTGAGTTTGAAACCCCTGATATAGGCTGAGACAAGACGCAGAGGTACGTCTCCCAACTTGTATCGTTCTTCAAAAAAATCACATTTTTTTTGCACTTGCTAATTTAATGTCCCGCAAATACAATCATGCGAGGAACAGCACGTTAAGCCGCACGAGCAGGATATCGAAAACGTCTCCTTTCATTCCTCGCGTTATTGGAAAATGATCTCTTCCTTATTAATGCAATTCCCCTTTTGCATAAAAAAGGGATCTCCGCCTCGAAAAAAGCACACAGAATTTTAATCTTTAATTATATTAACTCTTCAAGGGAGAAGCAAGGCCTAGGCCTGTGGATTATTCTTTTATTGCATATTATCTCAGTGGTGCTTAATGAATATTGTTACTTAATGCAACGTTTGCCAGTAAGGGTCTGCGAGTGGGAGAGAAGGAGAAGGGAGAGAAAGAGAGAGAAGCCAACATCAGTGTTGTAGTAAAGATATTTGGAAGAGTCGAAGTTATTACTCGAAGTTTAGCTTTCTTTGGTCTCTCCAGAATACAAATCTTTTCTTTGTCATATACCTTTCTATCTTCACAGTATTTTATCTATATATCATCTCTCTCTCTCTCTCTCTCTCCCCCCCTCCTGTCTGTCTGTCTCTCTCTCTATTTATCTATCTATCATCTCTCCCTCCCTTCTATCCTTCCACCCACCCACCCACCCATCTATCCATCTACACCGTATTTTTATCTGTATATTATCCATCTCTCTCTCTCAATCTAACTTTCTATCTACAGTATCGTCTGTCTGTCTGTCTGTCTGTCTGTCTCTCTCTCTATCTATCTATCTTTCTCTTATTTTGTCTGTCTACTTACCTAATGTCTATCTGTCTACCATCCCTCCCTCCCTCCCTATCCCACCCACCCGCTCATCTATCCATCTACACAGTATTTTTATCTGTATATCATCCATCTCTCTCTCTCCATCTATCATCCCTCCCTCCCTATCCTTCCACCCAACCACCCATCTATTTATCTATCTACATAGTATCTCTATCTACATGTCATCTATCTACGGAGAGGGGCAGCATACAAATCTAATAAATAAATGAATGAATGAATGAATGAATGAATGAATGAATGAATGAATGAATGAATGAATCAATCAATATCTCTATCTCTCAATCTATCTTTCTATGTACAGTATCATCCATCCATCCATCCATCCATCTTATATCTTACCTACCTAATCTCTGTCTGTTTGTCTATCATCCCTCCCTCCTTCCCTTCTATCCATCTATCCATGCAGAGGAAATTATCCAGTTTTGTACCAACAGGTACGAGAGAAAGAAGGAAGGAAGGAAGGAAGGAAGGAAGGAAGGAAAGAAAGAAAGAAAGAAAGAAAGAAAGAAAGAAAGAAAGAAGAGTGCTAACAAGTATAGATTAATCTACTTCAGGTGGATATGAGTACGGAAAAGCTCGGAGATATTCTTTATTACGGCCAATGACACATTACAGACATAAAACGAGCATTAGTTGAGAAATTAATTAAGCGTGTCAATCTAACGGCTGTGCGCCTTGCATATTACATGACTAAAATTTGGCTCCGCTCAAAAGCGAGAGTTATTGGAATCCAAGAGTGATGGTTGCAGCTAAAACTGATCAGAATGACTAAAAAAAAATGTGATTAAGTGGGAGGCTCTCAGCTCAAGGTGGAAAGCGACATAAAACAGAGAGTGAAACAGGGCGGATCTATTCTCCACTGAATTTGCTTTCTAAACGTTTTTACAACCTGAAGGAGAACTCGGGAGACAAGAAAGAGAGGGAAGAGTCACAGCCCCTTTGAGAGGGTTTTTGCGGGGGAGAGAAAGAGAGAGGAAGAGAGCAAAGGAAGGCGGGGGGGGGGGAGGAAAGGAACTTGGCCCATTTCAAGGAATGACATTGAAACATAACGGTCTGTGTGTTGAGGTTCTGAAGTGCTGAAGCTCCATTTTGCTTTTCATAAATAAGTACATAAATATATTTCAAATCGAGGATTGAGGTATCCACCTATCTATCCATCTCTCCCCTTCTATCTATCTATCTATCTATCTATCTATCTATCTATCTATCTATCTATCTATCTATCTATCTAATCCAGTGTTTTTCAACCAATGTGCCGTGGCACACTAGTGTGCTGCGAGACATGGTCAGGTGTGCCGCGAAGCTCAGAGAGAAAGAAAGCAAGAGAGAGAGAGAGAGAGAGAGAAAGACAGAAAGAAAGAAAGAGAGAAAGAAAGAGAGAGAGAAAGAGAGAGAAAGAAAGCAAGAGAGAGAGAGGGAAGGAGAGAGAGAGAAAGACATAGAGGGACGTAGGGAGGGAGAGAGAAAGAGAGCAAAAAAGAGAGGAAGGAAGGAAGAGAAAGAAAGAGGGAGAGAGGGAGAGAGAAAGAAAGAGGAAGGAAGGGAGAAAAAGAGGGAGGGAGAAAGGAATAGAGCGAAAGGGAGGAAGAGAGAGAGATAATTTTTTTGTCCAAACTTTTTTTAGCCCCCCCCCCCCGGTTCAATGTGCCCCAGGGTTTTGTAAATGTAAAAAATGTGCCGCGGCTCAAAAAAGGTTGAAAATCACTGATCTAATCTATCTATCTATCTAACCTATCTATCTATCTATCTATCTATCTATCTATCTATCTATCTATCTATCTATCTATCTATCATATCTATCTATCTATCTATCTATCTATCTATCTATCTATCTATCACATCTATCTATCTATCTATCACATCTGTCTTTCTGTCTGTCTGTCCATTTAGCCACGCCACTCATCTGTTTGTCTGTCCATCTTTTTATCTGTCCACCCATCAATCCATTTATATCACCTCTCCCATTCATGGTACCCCTCGCCCTCCCTCCCTCCATCTCATTTTTATTTATTGTTTTAACGACTGCTATTTTAATTATAGTTGCCTCCGTGAGATGCTCAGCATAGAAGTTTAATTGTGATTTAAAAAAAAAAAACTAGGGAGGAGGCTAACCAAAGTTTTGGAAAATCTGCTCGTCTGGATCACATAGTTCAGCCATAAAATGGAGGCAGCACTTGCCCAACTCCACCCCTTGTTTTCAAACTACGATGAAACCTGGTTAGGTGGGCTGTCGAGTTTCAAAATCTAATCACGGATGTTCCACCGCGCTCCGGAAATCTCCGAAGACAGGCCTAGAAACCGAAAAGCAATTCCACAAAAATTTCCCCTCTTATTCCCTCTTCTCCCGGTCTCTCATTCCTCCCACCCCCCAAAGTGCCAAAGTCTCCTCGTTAATTCGCATCCCGGCTGGAGGATTCTCAACCAGACAAAACCTATTTCCTCGCCCGGGTAGCGAAATCCGGGGGGACGAGCAGCTCATCTCGGAGTTTTAAGCAATTATTTAATTTCAGCCCTCGTTCCATTTTTCTTGTCAGCCTGATGGAGAATAATGAGCAGATCGCAGAGACAGAGAGGAACTTGCTAACAAAGCACGGGAGCAGGCATTGTCAGGCTGGGGAGGATGGCTGAAACACACACACACACACACACACACACACACACACACACACACAAACGCCAATCCATCAAGTCTGCAAGTGATGGCAGAGCTAGGTGCAAAACTGAAAAGAAATGGATACTATGTCCCTGAATGCCCTCGCTAGTCTCTGCCCGTCTCAACTCCTTCCGGAGAGGGGGTGGGTGTCCATACTTCCCAAAGATGAAGCAGGACCCTCCATTAACGGTGTAGCCTCTAACAGGTTGACCCAATTTCCACGTTGCACCAAGCTGGTTTGGTCTAATGGTGAACTGGCAAATCGCGAATTCTAATCCAGACTTAGCCGGCTGAGTGACTTTTGTACCAATCGCCAGGAGAGGGTGAGTTCTAGTCTTGCTTTAGGCATGAAACCAGCTGGGTGACTTTGCACTGATCACTAGGACACGGTGAATTCTAGTCTTGCCTTAGGCACGAAACCAGCTGGGTGACTTTGCACCGATCACTAGGACACGGTGAATTCTAGTCTTGCCTTAGGCACAAAACCAGCTGGGTGACTTTGCATCAATTGTTGGTTATGACCTTTAAAGCCCTTCATGGCACTGGACCAGAATATCTCCGAGACCGCCTTCTGCCGCACGAATCCCAGCGACCGATTAGGTCCCACAGAGTGGGCCTCCTCCGGGTCCCGTCAACTAAACAATGCCGGTTGGCGGGCCCCAGGGGGAGAGCCTTCTCTGTGGCGGCACCGGCCCTCTGGAACCAACTCCCCCCGGAGATCAGAACTGCCCCTACTCTTCCTGCCTTCCGTAAACTCCTTAAAACCCACCTTTGCCGTCGGGCATGGGGAAACTAAACATCTCCCCCTGGGCACGTTGAAGTTATATATGGTATGCCTGTATGTGTGTATGTTAGTATTGGGGATTTTCTTAAACTTATAATATTTTTAATTAATTGGATTGTATTGGATTGTTTTTCACTTGCTGTGAGCCGCCCCGAGTCTTCGGAGAGGGGCGGCATACAAATCCAAATAATAAATAAATAAATAAATAAATAAATAAATTACTAGGAGACGGTGAATTCTAGTCTTGCCTTAGGCACGAAACCAGCTGTGTGACTTTGCACCAATCACTAAGAGAGGGTGAATTCTAGTCTTGCCTTAGGCACGAAACCAGCTGGGTGACTTTGCACCGATCACTAGGAGATAGTGAATTCTAGTCTTGCCTTAGGCACGAAACCAGCTGGGTGACTTTGCACCAATCACTAGGAGACAGTGAATTCTAGTCTTGCCTTAGGCACGAAACCAGCCGGGTGATTTTGCACCAATCACCAGGAGATGGTGAATTCTAGTCTTGCCTTAGGCATGAAACCAGCTAGGTGACTTTGCACCAATCACTAGGAGATGGTGAATTCTAGTCTTGCCTTAGGCACGAAACCAGATGGGTGACTTTGCACCAATTACCAGGAGACGGTGAATTCTAGTCTTGCCTTAGGCACGAAACCAGCTGGGTGACTTTGCACCAATCACTAGGAGATGGTGAATTCTAGTCTTGCCTTAGGCACGAAACCAGATGGGTGACTTTGCACCAATTACCAGCAGATGGCGAGTTCTAGTCCCATCAAAAGCATGAAAACTAGCTGGGTGACTTTGCGCCCATCACTAGGAGACGGTGAGTTCTAGTCCTACCTTAGGCACAGAAGCCACCCGCACCTCTGACCCACAAAACCCAGGATTCCTTTTGTTCAACCAGATTTTATTCGAGTGCCTTTCCCACATGCACAAGTTGGATACTTACTGAGGTGGTAAGACCAAGGTGGTGGGTTGGGCCTTTGGCCTTCGCTTGGCGGAAACCCCCATTTGGTTCGCTGACCTCTTCAAAGACTGCTGATTCAGAAGACCAGAGGCCAGGCCGGTGTGGTACTGCAGCTGGAAATAGGAATACAAATTATTATTATTTATTATATTTATATGCCGCCCCTCTCCGAAGACTCGAGGCAGCTAACAGGATACAATACAAAACAGTGAATACAAAAACAAATCTAATTAATTAAAAAACTACATAAGCTAAAACCCCCAATATATTAAAATCAATCAAACAAATTCAATCGCAGCCATACATCACATTTATTAGTCAGGGCGTCTACATCTAGTCGCCCCAGGCCTGGCGACATAAGTGAGTCTTGAGACTCTTGCAAAAGGCGAGGAGGGTGGGGGCAGTACGAATCTCTGGGGGGAGCTGATTCCAGAGGGCCGGGGCCCCCACAGAGAGGGCCCTTCCCCTAGCCCCCGCCAAACAACATTGTCTGGTTGACGGGACCTGGAGGAGGCCGACTCTGTGGGTCCTAACCGGTGGGTGGAATTCATACGGCCGTTTATCACTTATCAATGATAAATGCTCATGAGTTCAAGGGACAAAATCCTAGGAAGGAATCAGGTGTGCTTTCATCTTACATTTGGTTAACAGCTACAACACTTTGTATTGGAAAGATTGTACTATAACAGTGGGATAGCTAGTTTGGTCCAGTGGTTAAGGGCGCCAGCCTAGAAGGTGGGAGACCGTGAACTCCAGCCCCACCTCCAGCCAAT
Source organism: Erythrolamprus reginae (assembly GCF_031021105.1). NCBI lineage: Eukaryota > Metazoa > Chordata > Lepidosauria > Squamata > Dipsadidae > Erythrolamprus > Erythrolamprus reginae. The sequence goes on from NC_091957.1 coordinate 2,813,625, forward strand.
AACCAGGAGACTGAGAATTCTAGTCCTGCCTTAGGCATGAAAGCTAGCTGGGTGACTTGGGGCCAATCACCAGGAGCCTGGGAGTTCTAGTCCAACTTTGAGCATAAAAACTAGCTGAGTGATTTTGGGCCAGTCACTCTCTCTTAGCACTGCTCACCTCCTCTTAAACCTGAAAGATGGTTGAACCAACCACCAGGAGACGATGAGTTCTAGTCCCACTTCACATACATCACGTGTATTAGGCATGAAAGCTAGCTGGGTGACCTTGGGCCAATCACCAGGAGCCTGGGAGTTATAGTCCCATTTTAAGCATAAAAACTGGTTGGGTGATTTTGGGTCAATCACCAGGAGCCTGGGAGTTATAATCCCATTTTAAGCATGAAAGCTGGTTGGGTGATTTTGGGTCAATCACCAGGAGCCTGGGAGTTATAATCCCATTTTAAGCATGAAAGCTGGTTGGGTGATTTTGGGTCAATCACCAGGAGCCTGGGAGTTATAATCCCATTTTAAGCATGAAAGCTGGTTGGGTGATTTTGGGTCAATCACCAGGAGCCTGGGAGTTATAATCCCATTTTAAGCATGAAAGCTGGTTGGGTGATTTTGGGTCAATCACCAGGAGCCTGGGAGTTATAATCCCATTTTAAGCATAAAAACTGGTTGGGTGATTTTGGGTCAATCACCAGGAGCCTGGGAGTTCTAGTCCCATTGTAGGCATGAAAGCTGGTTGGGTGATTTTGAGCCAGTGACTATCTCTCAGCACTACTTACTTCACAGAGTTGTTTTGGGAAAAACAGAAGAAAGGAGAAGGATTAGATTTGTTTGTCAACATGAGCTACTTGTAAAAATAATAAAGCAGGATACAAAAGAAATGGAAAAAAGAAAGTAAAAATAAATAACGGCAACAGAAGAGCGCTTAGTCAAAGCGCTGGAACTAGCAGAGAAGGCCGAAGGAACATTTAATGAGCTCCTCTCATTAAAAAAAAAACATTTGCAAAATGTTAACTGTCAACGAAAGACTTTGTTAGACTTTTGGCAAAGATGGGAGGGGGGGACATGTGAAGATTCATAAAAATGACTGGCCATTTGAAAAATAGATATGATAGTAGAATTCTAAAATGCAAGATGAATTAAGTTTCATTTCATTTGGAGTGACTTTTTTGGGGGGGGGTCTAATTTTTTTTTGGGGGGGGGGTTGCACTCCTGTGCTCTTTTTCTTTATTCTTTCTCTCTCTCCATTCCCCCTTTCTGACTACTGTATTTATGTTCCTTTCCTTGTATTTTTATATCCTATTAAAAAAACCCCAATGTTAAATTAAAAAGAATGAGGGATGCACAATATGTACCAATCACCCCCCGAAGGGCCTCTTTTTATTTCAATCCCCTTGCTTGGGATGGAGAGGAATTTGGCCCGAAACCTGAGACTTCCTTCCAAAAAAATAAGTGCAGTTTGATGCCACCGAAGCATTTTTGCCTATAAAGCACACGAGCTTTGGAAGAAACAGACCACAATTGGCCAGATGGTATTTTGTGGTCTCTCTCTCTCTGGCCAAACGTGGCGTCCTACGCTTTGTCTGGGAAACTGAAGGACTTTCACAACAAGCATGGTCAGGCCGCCAACATCAGCAAGTGACTGAGAAGATGACAACCGACAACCAGGTCTCTTGTTCCAAATGTTCTCTGGAGACACGTTTGTCAAGGGGAGGCGGGCGGTTTTCTTTCTGGAAAAGACAGGCCTTTCATCTGGAGACGAGGAAGACGGCGCTGGGTCCGATTTACAGGAAAGCTTTGCAAACTGAAGCCACCACGCATGGAGCCATAGATAGATGTAGAAATATAGACCTGTCTGTCTGCCTATCTATCTATCTATCTATCTATCTATCTATCTATCTATCTATCTATCTATCTATCTATCTACCTACCTACCTACCTATCTGTATCTTTATCATCTATCAATCTACTTGTCTATCTATATCTATCTGTGTATCTATCTACTTGTCTGTCTGTCTGGCTAACTATCTCTTCTATCTATCCACCCAACCCACCTACCATTATATCTTAGCATCTGTTATATCTTTATATATACATATATACATATACATATATACCATATATATATATATATATATATATATATGTATGTATGTATGTATGTATGTATGTATGTATGTATGTGTGTGTATATATATATATATATATATATATATATATATATATATATATATATATTCGTAAATTTTCACGGGTATATGTATGTAGATTGTTTTGAGTTCGGGTTTTGCCCTGTGTAATATTTTGAGTGTCTATGCGACGTTTCAGTGAAATCACATTCACCATCATCAGGCTGAAGTTTCAAGCTTCGTGCTGTTGTAAAATGGAATCCAAATAAAATCCATTTTACAACAGCACGAAGCTTGAAACTTCAGCCTGATGATGGTGAATGTGATTTCACCGAAACGTCGCATAGACAGCTATCCATTCCATCTATCTCATCTATCAGCTATCTATCCATTCATTCATTCATTCATTCATCCGTTCATTCATTTTCTTTCATTCATTCATTCATTCATTCATTCATTTATTTATTTATTTATTCATTCTGTCTGTCTGTCTGTCTGTCTGTCTGTCTGTCTGTCTGTCTGTCTGTCTATCTATCTATCTATCTATCTATCTATCTATCTATCTATCTACCTATCTATCAATAGCAACAATACAAGAGCACGCAACAGATTCAAACTTAATACAAACCGCTCCAAACTTGACTGTAAAAAATATGATTTCAACAATCGAGTTATCGAAGCGTGGAACTCATTGCCGGACTCAATTGTGTCAACCCCTAACCCCCAACACTTCTCCCTTAGACTCTCCATGATTGACCTCTCCAGGTTCCTAAGAGGCCAGTAAGGGGCGTACATAAGTGCACTGGTGTGCCTTTCGTCCCCTGTCCAATTGTCTTTCCTTTCTTTCACCTATCATATATATTCTCTTCCTTTCATATATCCTCTCCTCTAAGTTCACTTTTACCCTTATATATATTACCACATGTCTATTTTTCTTCCTATGTATTTGGGTATTGGACAAATGAATAAATAAATAAATAAATAAATAAAAAGATTTATATACTGCTTCACAGTGCTTTACAGCCCTCTCTAAGCAGTTTACAGAGAGTAAGCATATTGCCCCCAATAATTTGGGTCCTTATTTTACCCACCTTAGAAGGATGGAAGGCTGAGTCAACCTTGAGCCTACTGAAATTCGATCTGCCAAACTGCTGGCAGTCGGTCTATCTATCTATCTATCTATCTATCTATCTATCTATCTATCTATCTATCTATCTATCTACCTACCTACCTATCTACCTACCTACCTACCACCTACCATTATATCTTATCATTTATCTATAATTATATTTTTATCTCTTTCTATATATATATATTCCATCTATCTCTATCTGTCCATCCATTCCCCCATTCCATCTATCTCATCTATCACCCATCCACCCATCCAGCCATCCATCAAAAGTAATTCCGCATCTGCTCCAGAGTTCACACTGGAGAGCCAGTGTGGTAGAGATGGTTACCAGCACTTACAATCAGTCATATAAGCAACTGATCTAAGTTAATTATTTTTTTTAATTTCTGCATTTACATTTTCTATTTCTGAACCACCCATTTCCCTCCACCACACTGTTACAACAGCACTGAAAAACTGGTTTACAACTGCTCCTCACCCTTAAAAGAATTCTACCAAGTCTGCTTTTTCAGAAGAATGGCCATAAATTAAGAGACAAAGTAATTTGTAGAAATACATGTTCTTTTGGCTAATCTCTTATTCTTGGTCAGTAATTTAGAGGCTAGAGAGAGTTACTAACTTTGTTCTCTCCTCATTCCTCAGGATGGTTGTATTTTCGGCCAAATATTTAAGCACACAGGAACACCCCAAAGATGTCTTTCTTCCAATTTGGGGAGAAAAATCAAGCCAACTACCGTACAATCCTGAGGGTCAGTACAGATCCCACTCAAGGCACCTCCTCATTTAAGGGACTTGGAACTGGCTCCTCGGACCAATCCAAAAATGATAAATTTAACTGGTCCCGGGTTCTTAACTACACACGCCACATAATCGGAAGCTCAATTAAGATAATGGGCGGATTACACATTTGCAAATTACAATTTGGAGAGCCGGAGAGCAAAGGGAGGAAAATAACTGGACCATTAAAGTAATGGATCGTGATTAGTCATAAAGGCATACAAGGGAAGATGGCTTAAGAGGGGATGCCAGAATAGGAGAGGATGGAGCGAAGCTTGTTGGTATCTATAGGCATTGACTGGAAATAAAAAGAGAAAACCCAGCGCTGTTAATCTGAAGTCCTTGATGCTTTTTGACCTTGGTTGTTTGCAAACGTTTCATGACCCAACTAGCTAACATCATCAGTGCTAGCTAGCTCCCTGTTTATATACGGTAGGTCTGAGCTTGGCTGTTTTCTTGCAGATGTTTCAGTATCCAACTAGGGAACAGCCCCCAGAACACACAACAGATTTAAACGTAATATTAACCACTCCAAACTTGACTCTAAAAAATATGACTTCAGTAACTGAGTTGTCGAAGGGTGGAACTCATTACCGGACTCCATAGTGTCATCCCCAAACCCCCAACACTTTACCCTTAGACTGCCCATGCTTGACCTCTCCAGATTCCTAAGAGGTCAGTAAGGGGCGAGTACAAGTGCACTAGAGTGCCTTCCGTCCCCTGTCCTATTGCTCTCCTATATTATTATTATTATTATTATTATTATTATTATTATTATTATTATTAATTAGATTTGTATGCCGCCCTTCTCCGCAGACTCGGGGCGGCTCACAGCAGTGACAAAAACAATATACATTGACAAATCTAATAATTCAAAATCTAAAATAACACTTGTACATTTAAAAATCTAAAAGCAAAGAACCCCAATATAAAAAACATACATACAGTCACATCATGCACTAAAACTACATAGGCAGGGGGAGATGTCTCAGTTCCCCCACGCTTGACGACAGAGGTGGGTTTTAAGGAGTTTACGAAAGGCAAGGAGGGTAGGGGCAGTTCTAATCTCTGGAGGGAGCGGATTCCAGAGGGTCGGAGCCGCCACAGAGAAGGCTCTTCCCCTGGGTCCCACCAGACGACAACTCTGTGGGACCTGACCGGTCACTGGGATTCCTTTCTTCTATTCCTATATCTCTTCTTCTATTCTTTCATTGATATGTTCTATTCCTATATCTTCTTTTCTATTCTTTGTTAGATATATTTTACTATGAGTATCTCCTTTATAACCCTCATCATGTATTTTACTATGTGTGTGTGTGTGTGTGTGTGTGAAGGGATTGGATACTGTAGCCTAGAGGATAATTCTCTGCCTTACAAGGCAAAGGTTGCAGGTTCAAGTCCCAGTGGGTATGGCTAGCTGATGAGGCCAAAATAAGGCCGAAATAGATCTATCCTAGTCTCCCTTAATTTTCAAATTCAGCTTAAACACGTGACATATATATATATATATATATAGATAGATAGATAGATAGATAGATAGATAGATAGATAGATAGATAGATAGATTGTTCTGAGTTCGGGTTTTGCCCCATGTAATATATATATATACCCACTAAAACCCTCATTGTGTATTGGACAAAATAAATAAATAAAATAAAATAAATAAAATATTATCAGTGTTAAAAAGGAGTGAGGGGTGAGGAATGGAACAAGAGGAGGAGGACTGTGGGGTCCTTGGTGCTCTCAGAATTGGGGTGTTTTCTTGTAGACGTTTCACTACCCAACTAGGTAGCATCAACAGTGTCAGAGAGTGTGGATCCTTGCGTAGGACTATACCACATAGAGACACATCTCAAGAAGACTCTTAATCGCATAGTAATATTTGTGCAAGAGCTGTCCCCCTTTCAGACTGAGAAGCAAAAGGATGATCAAAAAAGCCAACCCAGTTCTAGGCTGCACCAACAGAGGGATAGAATCAAGATCACGTGAAGTGCTAACACCGCTTTATAAGGCCTTGGTAAGGCCACACTTGGAATATTTGCATCCAGTTTTGGTCGCCATGATGGTGAGACTCTAGAGCAGTGTTTCCCAACCTTGGCAACTTGAAGATATTTGGACTTCAACTCCCAGAATTCCCCAGCCAGCACACTGCTCTAGAAAAAGTGCAGAGAAGAACAACGAAGAGGATTAGGGGACTGGAGGCTAAAACATATGAAGAATGGTTGCAGGAACTGGGTAAATGTCGAGTTTAATGAAAAGAAAGACTAGGGGAGACGTGATAGCAGCCTTCCAATATCTCAGGGGTTATTGCCACAAAGAAGAGGGAGCCAACCATTTTTCTAAATTTGCATTCACTTTTTGGATTACCATATCATAGTTATCTTTTTTTTTTGTGGTGCATTTTGACGAGAGTATTAATCCCAGGTACCTGGTCTATATTTATGCCTAAAGAATTCCCTAATTTTTCATTAACTGTCATATTTTGGTTCTTATTTTAGTTTTATGTTTATTAATTTTTAAGCCTGTGCTTTTTTTGGGGGGGGGGCAGTTTTTCTAAGTCGTTCTTTTAGTCGAATGTCTCATTCGGAAGGGTTTTAAACTTGGGTGTTTCTATTTAAAAACAGAAGGGTGTTTTTTGATACCCTCTTGATTAAACAATGTTTGTTAATCATGCATGACACCCACCCCCCATCCTCACCCCTGCCCATGTCTTCAGCTTCCAGGAACAGAGGCCCCCACTGTCAAGATCCGTTAAGACTAAGAGCCCATTAAATATTTACCAAGCCATCTTTATAATAGGGGGAAAAAGGTCAAAGTTAATAAATCGGATGGGCAGGTCTTCTCCAACCTGATTTATATATTATTCAATGAGCCAGGAACATCTATGCTAGATTTTAGAGAAGCGCTCCTTCCTTTTCTGCTGGAGATTTTTATTTTATTTTTATTTTATTGAACTTTTAATCCACCCTTGCAAGCCAGTAAGAGCTGGAAACACTGTTAGTACCTGGTTAGGGCTGGAAAGAACCTTATTCAGAGCATGTTAGAGCAATGGAAAAAAAAAACCTGCAAAGACTTAGGGCTTGGAAAATATTCTTCACAGAGAGAAACAATGAAAGAGCCTGCAAGGTAAGAGCTGGGAAGATTGTAAAAAAAAAAAGGTGCATTTTATACCCCCAAAAATACGGTAACCAATTTAAAAATCTTCCAAATATCACATTCATATTACAGTATTAGGAGGCAGCTAGTTGTTAATGGTCCCCCAAGCCTGTTGGCAGAGCCATGTTTTAAGAAGGCCAGGAGAGTCTCTGGGGGGCAGTTGGTTCCATAGAGCTGGAGCCACCACAGAGAGGGTCCTCCCCCGTGGTCCTGCCAGGCGGCATTGTTTCACCAACGGGACCTGAGGGCAGCCAACCCTGTGGGCTCAAGTTGGTTGCTGGGAGTCACGTGGCAGAAGGAGGTCCCATAAATAGTCCGGTCTGATGCCATCTAGGGCTTGATAGCTAATGACCAACACCAACACCTTCAATTGCGTTTGGAGACCAATCAAAGTAGCCAGAGCAGCTCGCGGAGTGATGGGAGTTATGTGGGCGTACCTAGGCTGTATTCCGTACTTACCTACTTACCTACCTACCTACCTATCTATTGGACTTGTATGCCGCCCCTCTCAGTGGAATCAGGGCGGCTCACAACATATCAATAACAAAACAGTATCCAATAATACCACTAGATCCAGTTAATATAAATATTCCCAGCAGGGGAATCCCAGCATTGCAAAAACGGGCGCTTTGCTGGCAACGGAAGTCCGGAGATGGGGTTTCCCAGCGAGGGGAGCCTCAGCGAAATCGCAGCATAGCAAAAACACTGAAGTCCAGAGATGGGGGTTCCGATGGAGGGGAGCCTCAGGGGAATCCCAGCAGCGCAAAAACTGGCGTTTCGCTGGCAACGGAAGTCCAGAGGTGGGGTTTCCCAGCGAGGGGAGCCTCAGCGAAATCGCAGCATAGCAAAAACACTGAAGTCCAGAGATGGGGGTTCCGATGGAGGGGAGCCTCAGGGGAATCCCAGCAGCGCAAAAACGGGCGCTTCGCTGGCAATGGAAGTCCGAAGGCGGGGCATCCCAGCGGCGGCGGCGGGGGGTTTGTAAGGTGAAAATAGTTCGGAAGAAAAGGCAAAAAAATCTTAAACCCCAGGTTTGTACCTTGAAAAGTTTGTATGACCAGGGGTTCGTAAGATGAGGTATCACTGTAATCTGGCGCAATGCCATGTAGGGCTTTATAGGTCATAACCAACACTTTAAATTGTGTCCGGAAACCAATTGGCAGCCAATGCAGTCCGCAGAATGCCGAAGAAACATGAGCATGCCTAGGGAGACCTATTGGCAACCAATTCAGCTCACGGAGTGTTGTTGAAATGTGGAGCCCCACAATAGCCCACACGGCTGCCTTTTGCACAATTTGCAGTCTCCGAACACTTTTCAGAGGCAGCCCCATGTAGAGAGCATTGCAGTAGTCGAACCTCGAAGTGTCCCCATTTCCAAATGCTTTTACAACGTGTGAACGTGCTTCCTGAATCGTCCTCGGCCATAAATTTGAAGTTGCTTTAAAAAAAAAATCACACACACAAAAAAACGCTAAGAGGGAGAAAGGTTCGAATCGCAATTTACCCGATCCCTTTTACTCCCTTCCTGTCACTCCGTATCAGCCGCAACGAATCAGATTCCCCCCAAGGAATCTTATTAAGAGTAAATTTCTGGGGAGAGAGACAGATAGAGCGAGAGATGGCCCAGGGGAATCCCCAAACACCTGCTGTGTAATTCTCGATTGATGCTGCTGCCATTGTGGACTTCTTCGGAACAGATTGAGCCCGAGTGTCTACGGTTGGCCACGTAATTTATTAGTTTAAAGGGCTCTATTGGCAGGTGGCTTAGAGACACTCTTAACCATTCCCCACCCCAGAACCATAAAGGGACAATTGTATTCTTAATGGGACGGCAAAGTAAATTCCATGCCCGTTTAGACCAGAGAAAGCAAACTAGCAAAAAAAATAAAAATAAAGCTGTTAAGGAAGCTCGTACTTGGAAGCCCGTTGCAACCTGCCATCTTCGAAAACGACAGTGTTTCTTAGGATCTTGGCTCTTAAGTTTCTAAACCTTAAGAAAATGTGTCTGCCCTTGTGGTAAACTTTCCTTACGAATCGTCTTTTCATTACAAATTACATTAAGTAAGTAAGTAAGTAGGTTAAGTACAGGGTATCTACGAGACCGCCTTCTGCCACACGAATCCCAGCGACCGGTTAGGTCCCACAGAGTGGGCCTTCTCCGGGTCCCGTCAACAAAACAATGTTGTTTGCCGGGGCCCAGGGGAAAAGCCTTCTCTGTGGCGACCCCGGCCCTCTGGAACCAACTCCCCCCGGAGATTAGAATTGCCCCCACCCTCTTTGCCTTTCGTAAGCTCCTTAAAACACACCTCTGCCGTCAGGCATGGGGGAACTGAGATATTCTTTCCCCTTAGGCCTTTACAATTCATGTATGGTATGTTTGTTTGAATGGATGAATGTTTGGTTTTACAATAAGGGTTTTTTAGTTGTTTTAGTATTGGATTTACATGCTGTTTTTTGTTACTGTTGTTAGCCGCCCCGAGTCTACGGAGAGGGGTGGCATACAAATCCAATAAATAAAATAAAAAAAGTAAAAAAAAATAATTTTCACCCAGCAAAACATTCCATCCCTGGATTGGGTGGCAAATCATTTCAGGCGCAGGTCACAAGACCGTAGTTCGTCCAGGGTGACGACAGAAATAATTTTTTTTTAAAAAAAATTGTCGTCCAAGAATCCCCATGAGATCAAAGGGACAGTTGTGCAACTCCAACAACGGAAAGCAAAAAGAAGTTGTCGACGGAAACACCTGCCTAGGGAAGAACAGCAATCTCTGCAGGAAAAAAAAAAGATATTCTGCAATAATCAACATTTTCGTTTAGAAGATGTTGCAAAAAGTGAGTAACGAACCAAATTGCAAAGAGGGAGAAAGAGACGAGGCTACCAAAGAGTGTGTGGTAGGGCTGTTAATCAATTAAGAGCCATTTGTGTAAGATTAAAAAAATAATAGAAACATAGAATCCTAGAAGATTGACGGCAGAAAAAGAGCTCATGGTCCATCTAGTCTGCCCTTATACTATTTCCTGTATTTTATCTTAGGATGGATCTATGTTCATCCCAGGCATGTTTCAATTCAGTTCCTGCTGGAAGTTTGTTCCTGGCATCTACTACTCTTTCAGTCAAATAATATTTTCTCACGTTGCTTCTGATCTTTCCCCCAACTAATCTCAGATTGTGCCCCCTTGTTCTTTTGTTCACTTTCCTATTAAAAACACTTCCCTCCTGGACCTTATTTCATCCTTTCACATATTTAAATGTTTCGATCGTGTCCCCCCTTTCCCTTCTGTCCTCCAGACTATACTGATTGAGTTCATGAAGTCTTTCCTGATACGTTTTATGCTTAAGATCTTCCACCATTCTTGTAGCCCGTCTTTGGACCCGTTCAATTTGATCAATCTCTTTTTGTAGGCGAGGTCTCCAGAACTGGACACCGTATTCCAAATGGGGTCTCACCAGCGCTCTATACAGCGGGATCACAATCTCCCTCTTCCTGCTTGTTATAATTCTAGCTATGCAGCCAAGCATTCTACTTGCTTTCTCTACTGCCTTATTGCACTGTTCACCCATTTGGAGACTGTCAGAAATCACTACCCCTCGATCCTTCTCTTCTGAAGTTTTGCTAAGACAGAACTGCCAAAACAATACTCAGATGGAGGATTCCTTTTCGCCATAATAATAATAATTTTTGAAACCCTAGTGAAAAAAACCTGCAGGTGACGGAGGCACTCCCGAGCTTACGACCTCGAACGGGGCCAGTTTTTGGATGGTTAAGCAAAGCAGAGGCTTTTGCATGGCGTATCATTGCCAGAGAGCTGTCTCCACCTCCCCCTGAGCATCTTTAACCCTGTTACTCCGCCAGCTCATGTTCACTTCTTCCCCTGCCAATCAAACCAGCAAAAAATAGCAAAAAAGGGAAAGCGGCGTTTTAGGGTGAAATAAATAACACGGTTGCTTGGGAACAGAGGATGGGGAACACCACCTGTCTGCAAAGCTGAGAATCTGGTTCAAACTGAACGAGAAAAACTGACCCGTGTTAGTGGTGATCCGCAGTCATCCTGGTTGTCCCAAAGTTGCTTTTTATTTCAAGAGGCCACTGGACTTTCTAGGTTTTTGCTTTGAGGACGTTTGGTATGTATGTGCTGTTTGGTTTTTTTAATTATGATAGGGTTTCTAGTTATTTTTAATATTAGATTTAATATTAGATTTGTGCCATTATAATATTGTTTTTATCGTTGTTGTGAGCTGCCCCAAGTCTTTGGAGAGGGGTGGCATACAAATCTAATCAATTGAATTTTGCTTCTCATCTTCAAGCTCTGTTTCTCCGTTTCTCCACCATCCAGTCAGCGCTGAAGAAGCTTCTTGGAAGAGAAGCAAAGCCTCCTCAAAGACAAACAAGGAAGGTCCAGAGAAGCACAACGAAGATAGCTAGCAGACCGGAGGTTAAGGACAATGATAATAATGATGAAAGGTTGCAGGAACTGAGCGTGTTTAGTTTAATGAAAAGAAGGATCAGGGGAGACAGGATAGCAGCCTTCCAGTATCTCAGGGGTTGCCCCAAAGAAGAGGGAGTCAAGCTATTCTCCAAAGCACCTAGAACAAGAAGCAATGGGTGGAAACTAAACAAGGAGAGAAGCAACTTAGAACTAAGGAGGAATTTCCTGGCAGTCAGAACAATTAATCCGTGGAACAGAAGTTGCCTCCAGAAGTTGTGAATGCTCCAACATTGGAAGTTTTTAAGAAGATGCTGGCTGGGGAATTCTGGGAGTTGAAGTCCAGATATCTTCAAGTTGCCAAGGTTGGGAAACACTGGTCTGGAGGAGAGAAGGGAAATGGGGGGACACGAACGAAAGACTTAAATATGTGAAAGGGCTAAATGAGGCTCAGGAGGGAAGTGTTTTGAATAGGAAAGTGAACCCAAGAACAAGGGGGCACAATCTGAGGTTAGTTGGGGGAAATATCAGAAGCAACGTGAGAAAATATTATTTGACTGAAAGAGGAGTAGAAGCTTGGAACAAACTTCCAGCAGACGTGGTTGGTAAATCCTGTTGGCTTGGGGTCACTAGAATGTGTAGAATGCTTTAGTATGTTTCTGAATGTTTCACTTTTAAATATTTAGCTTTTTAAAAATATTTTAAATTAATTATTCTGTTAATTGGATTTAGAAGTGTTTTACATATTGTATTTTTATTGAAATGTTGTAAGCCGCCCCGAGTCCACGGAGAGGGGTGGCATATAGTCCAATCAATCAATCAATCAATCAATCAATCAATCAATCAATCAATCGATTGATCGATCAATAAACAAACAACCAATAAATAAATAAATTCCAAGCTGTCCTCACAGTATGACAACAATTGAGCCCAAAATTTATGTCGCTAAACGACACAGTTGTTAAATGAGTTTTTCCCCCTCACTTTTTGCCTCAGTTGTTAAGTGAACCTCGGCAGTTTTTAATTTAGCAACATGGTTGTTAAGCGAATATGATTTTCCCCGCTCGTCAGAAGGGGGAACTGCGTGACACCCTCGTCATCCATAAATATGAATCCGCCACCAAGCCTCCGTTTTTGATTATGTGACCATAGGGGGCGCTGTGACCGTCGTGAGGTGACACCCTCACGTCGCTTTTTTCAGTCACGGTACAACTTTGAACGATCTCCGAACGAAGCGTTTGTAGGCCGAGGATGGCCTGTGCAGAAACAACGCAACAATCTTTGATCAGAACCAGCGCAGGAAAAACCCACGAGGTTGCCGAAAACCGGAGGGGCGAGGGGGAGAAAAAATCACTCTGATTCGTTTCTTTTAGCCGCCTCAGCATTATCCAATTCCAGGATACCGTTTCGCCTCACAGAATCGTCTGCCGGAAACAGCTCTAAATTTAGCACCCGACCCATTAAAGCTCTTCAAAAGCGTTAAAACGGGCAAAAAAAATTTTTTGCTTTAAAAAAAAAATTAAAAATCCATCAAGTCAGGTTGAAAAATAAAATAAAATAAAAGGGGGTTTTTTTTAAGGAGGGCTGGGGGGGAAAAGGGACCCCCCCCCACCTCTTTATAATTCGCTTCTCTTGCTTTATTTTTCACCACCATCACCGCAGAGCACATAAATCAAAGAAGTGATAAAGAGACCCATATATCACCAACTGGCATTTCAAAACTATTTACAGAATCCGTAATATTTTAGATGTGAAACAAGATGCGAAGGAAAGAAGGAAGGAAGGAAGGAAGGGAAGGAAGAAATGAGAATGAGGGTAGGAAGGAAGTAGGGGGGGAGAGAGGGAAGGAAGGAAGGAAAGAAATGGGAATGAGGAAAGAAAGGGAGGGAGGGAGGAAGGAAATGGGAATGAGAAAAGGAAGGAAGGGAAGGAAGAAATGAGAATGAGGGAAGGAAGGAAGGAAAGGAAGAAATGAGAATGAAGGAAGGAAGTAGGGAGGGAGAGAGGGAAGGAAGGAAGGAAAGAAATGAGAATGAGGGAAGGAAGGAAAGAAATGAGAATGAGGAAAGAAAGGGAGGGAGGAAGGAAATGGGAATGAGAAAAGGAAGGAAGGAAAGGAAGAAATGAGAATGAGGGAAGGAAGGAAGTAGGGAGGGAGAGAGGGAAGGAAGGAAGGAAGGAAGGAAAGAAATGGGAATGAGGAAAGAAAGGGAGGGAGGAAGGAAGGAAGGAAGGAATTCCTGCCGTTTCAGCAAGCAGGGGCAAATTTCCGCCACCAGTTTGGCTGAACCGGACCGAAACCAGCAGCAACCCACCACTGCCTGTCCATCATCCAACCATAACTTTTTAAAAAAGCCAAAAAACAAAATAAAAGTGAATGAAATATAAAAAATAATAATTAAACCATAAACAAATGATAGAAGGAAACCAAAAACAAACTCCAAAGAGCAAACCCAAGGCCCACTAGGTCTTTTTCTACTGTGGGGTTGTTGTTGTTTTTTAACGTTTAATTTTTTAACGTTTAATTTTTTAACAGTTAATTTTTAAAAAACGGTTAATTTTTTTGAACGTTTCCATATGGATTCACGGGGCAGGGGGGCTCTCTGCGACCGGCCGCGATGCGCAAAGTCCCACCGGCATTGATCGGGCAGCCGCCGCGCATATTTTCGCATGTCGCCTACACCCGTTCTCTCTCCCCCCCACCACCACCACTCCGCCTCCTCCCTCCCCACCTCACGGCTCTGCTTTGCCACTAGAAAGCGTTCGGCATTTCATTATCCAGGAACCTGACCGCCGTTTTGCAAATTAATTGAGGCGTGGGAGGAATGGCATCTGCTAATGTTATAAAAAAATTCAAAAAACCCCACGAGCCGTGATTTAATGATTGCAGCAAAACTCGGGGAAATTTTTTTTTTTTTGGGTGGGGGAAAGGAGGAGGAACCTGCGATAAACTGTCAACAATTAACAGGTGGGAGCAGGGCCTGGGTAGATGTTCTTTTACAACCCCGTCTCGTCATGTTACTTTGATGGCTTTCTTCTCTGCCCAATGCAGTGGAATTTATTCAGTGGAATGCATAGTTAGGAGGGGAAGGAACGGTGGACAAAAAGGAGTACGAATTATAGGATTTTTTTAGGGTTTTTTGGGGGGGGGTAATGCTGCTGGGATAGGAAGTAATCTGAATGGTTCTTGGTGGATTTTTCAGGGTGCTGCGCTCCAGGAGTTGCAAGCATTGGGGGTTGGGGGGCACGGATGTGGGATCTTGGTGGTCTTTGAGCTTGGTGGGTTTCTTGCAGACATTTCATGGCCCAACTATGTAACGTCATCAGTGTAAGACGGGGGGGGATGAGGAGGAAGAGAAGGAGGAGGAGAGGGGAAAAAAAGGAGAAGAAAAGAATTTATTATTTATTTATTTATTTTATTCATTAATTTGACTTCTATGCCGCCCAATCCCGTGGGAAGAGGAAGAAGAGAATTTATTATTTATTTATTTTATTTATTAATTTGACTTCTATGCCGCCCAATCCCACAGGAAGAGGAAGAGGAAGAAGAAGAAAATTTATAATTTTTTTATTTTATTCATTAATTTGACTTCTATGCCGCCCAATCCCACAGGAAGAGGAAGAGGAAGAAGAAGAAAATTTATAATTTTTTTTATTTTATTCATTAATTTGACTTCTATGCCGCCCAATCCCACAGGAAGAGGAAGAGGAAGAAGAAGAAAATTTATAATTTTTTTTATTTTATTCATTAATTTGACTTCTATGCCGCCCAATCCCACAGGAAGAGGAAGAGGAAGAAGAAGAAAATTTATAATTTTTTTTATTTTATTCATTAATTTGACTTCTATGCCGCCCAATCCCACAGGAAGAGGAAGAGGAAGAAGAAGAAAATTTATAATTTTTTTATTTTATTCATTAATTTGACTTCTATGCCGCCCAATCCCACAGGAAGAGGAAGAAGAAAATTTATATATATTTTATTTTATTTATTAATTTGACTTCTATGCCGCCCAATCCCACAGGAAGAGGAAGAAGAAGAAAATTTATATATATTTTATTTTATTTATTAATTTGACTTCTATGCTGCCCAATCCCACAGGAAGAGGAAGAAGAAGAAAATTTATATATATTTTATTTTATTTATTAATTTGACTTCTATGCTGCCCAATCCCACAGGAAGAGGAAGAGGAAGAAGAAGAAAATTTATATATATTTTATTTTATTTATTAATTTGACTTCTATGCCGCCCAATCCCACAGGAAGAGGAAGAAGAGAATTTATTATTTTTTTATTTTATTTATTAATTTGACTTCTATGCCACCCAATCCTGTGGGAAGAGGAAGAGGAAAAGAAAGAGGAAGAGGACGAGGAAGAAAAAGAAGAACAACAACAACAAACAACAAGACAAAGAAAGAAAGGAGGAGGAGAAAGAGAGGAGGAGGAGAGGAATCCAGAAAATGTGTATTCTGATATCCAGGGTTTTGAACGTGGAATGAATCCAGTTTATGGAGCTTTATTCAGCAAGCCAACAATAAGTACGTTTGGAATTAGCTCGCTGTGCCAGTCTCTCTGCAGAAAACATATTTAAATCAACCATGCGAAGACGATGCCGTGATTTTAATAATGGGCAATGGGGAGGAGAAAGACGCACACCTTTTTAAAATACCTCTCAGCTTCAAATCACAGGTATTTTTCAGGAAGCCCTCCCGTCTAAACCTAGCAGGTGCTCTTAGAATTTTTACCCCGTCTTCAATTTCAATTTGAGGCTTCCCCACCAGGCAACTCAACCTCCTAATCACCTGTCCTAAACTGCGAGGTGCTTTCTTGGCTCGCTCTGCTGTATTATTAATAATAAAGGCGCACCGATCTCAGGGACGGCAGCAATGTTAACGTTAACAGATACAAGCCAAGCTGAATGGAAATGAAATTGTATATATATAATACCGGAGCCTTTAATGGGCTGGGTGGGGGGAGAAGGGGAGAGAAGGTCTTAGCTGGAAAGGCCAATTTAAATCTCATTTTATGCCCTGAAAGCACCGAATCCTGTCAGTCTTAAAATAAAACTTTGGGGGGGGGGGATAAGCAAAGTGGATTCGCCCTCAAGGCCAGCTTGGGGGGGAGGAGTGGGAAAAGGAAGATCACAAATGGAGATGAAAGGAGGAGGAGAGGGAGGTTGAGAAGAAGAGGAAGAGGAAGAAGAGGAGGGAGGAAGAGGGAGAAGGAAGAAAAAGGAGGAAAAGAGGAAGAAGATGAAAATGGAACGAGAAAGGAGGAGGACTGGAGAGTGAGAAGAGGAAGACAAAGAGGAAGGAAGAGGAGGAGGAGACAAGGAAGAAATAGAGGAGGAAGAGGAAGAAGAAAAACAAGGAAAAGGTTCAGAAGAAGAGGAAGACAAAGAGGAAAAAGAGAAATGAGGAAGAGGGAGAGAAAAGAAAGAAAAAAAGGAAAAGAAAGAGGAGGAAGAAGAAGAAGAAGAAGAAGAAGAAGAAGAAGAAGGAGGAGAGGAAAGCTGAGAAGAAAGGGAAGATGAAGATGAGGGAGGAAAAAGAGGAGGAGAAAAGAACGAAAAAGAGGAGGAAGTGGAAGAAGAAGAAAAAGAAGGAGAAGAAGGAGGAAGAGTGTTCTTAATGTTTGTAAGGAAGAGCCACCTTGGCAGAAAGTGGCAAAGAGAACAAGTGATTAAGAAGATTCACCTTAGATCCCTTGACTTGGTGGAAGTCAGATACTCAGAGGAAGGAAAAGGAAGACGAACCATAGAAACGGTGGATTTTAAACCTTTGAAAAAGTTCCGTAAAAGCTGAGCAGAATGACTTCTGACCTTCTGCCCAGTTGCTCCCACCACATTTCCCAGGATTCTGGTTGTTTGGGGGTTTCCCCCCCCCCCTTTATCTTCTTCTCATAGCTGAGCAAATATCACACGATTATTAAGCTGGGAGACAAGAGAACCGAAAACAAAAACAAGCGTTCCCGTGGATTATTATCCCTGAAATTAGACTCATCACTTAAGCAGCCTTCATTTCACCCGAGGGGGGTTAGAGAATCACTCGGTGCCTTTTTTAGTAACTTAACTGTGGTTCGTCCTCAACTTATGACCAGATCCTGAGCAAGCAGGGATAGTTTGCCTTCTACTCCCTAGTTCATGGACTAAAGAGAAGCAAACATTTGTCTCTGCTGCAGGAATCCGCAGCGACTACTACAAGGAGAAAAGGGTGTGTATGTGGGGGGGGGAAATCAATGAATGCAACGAGACTCAGTGTTGGGTTCGACACGCACCCTGCACAACACCTACCGCACAATGAAAATGGAAATAGTTATTTCCCCTGACCTGTATAGCTTTCCCGCACAGGGAATTTTATAGGCATGATCATAATATGGACTGGGCGTCACTTCGCACAGTCACTCGTGCCCTTGTCACCTCAAGGTTCGACTACTGCAATGCTCTCTACATGGGGCTGCCTCTGAAGAGTGTTCGAAGACTGCAAATTGTGCAAAATGCAGCCGCGTGGGCTATTGTGGGGCTCCCAAGATCTGCCCACATTTCAACAACACTCCGTGAGCTGAATTGGTTGCCAATTGGTCTCCGGGCGCAATTCAAAGTGCTGGTTATGACCTACAAAACCCTACATGGCTTAGGACCAGACTACCTCCGAGACCGTCTCTTGCCGCACGAATCCCAGCGTCCGGTCAGCTCCCACAGAGTCGGTCTTCTCCAGGTCCCGTCGGCCAAATAATGTCACCTGGCAGAGCCTAGGGGAAGAGCCTTCTCTGTGGGGGGGCCCCGCCCTCTGGAACAAACTCCCTTGGGAGATACGTATAGCCTCCTCCCGCCTGGTCTTTCAAAAAGGTCTGAAGATGCACCTCTGCCGGCGGGCATGGGGACCATGAGTGATAAGATTATCCCCGGCCGACGTGAATGACTAAATTGAATGAACGTGGATGATTGTATAAGGGCTTTTTATATTTTTACTAATTTTGTATATGCTTTTAAATAATTAGATTTGTTGTGTATATTGCTGTATTTACAATGTTGAACACCAGCCTAAGTTGTTTCGAGAAGAGAGCCATAGAAATCTAATAGATAGATAGATGGGATGGATGGATGGATGGATGGATGCCAAAATTATGGTCAAGTTGTGTTGTCATTGAGCAGTCACACCAGACAACCGTGCCTGATTTTTGCAGAGGTCGTTAAGCAAGTCCATTGTTTCCACTGGCTTTTTTTTTCTTTTGCTAAAAATTGGAATTACAATGGTACCTCTACCTAAGAACGCCTCTACTTATGAACTTTTCTAGATAAGTATTCAAGATTTTTTTGCCTCTTCTCAAGAACCATTTTCCACTTACAAACCCGACCCTCTGAAACTGTAACCGGAAAAGGCAGGGAGAAGCCTCTGTGGAGCCTCTCTAGGAATCTCCTGGGAGGAAACAGGGCCGGAAAAGGCAGGGAGAAGCCTCCGTGGGGCCTCTCTAGGAATCTCCTGGAAGGAAACAGGGCCGGAAAAGACAGAGAGAAGCCTCCGTGGGGCCTCTCTAGCAATCTCCTGGGAGGAAACAGGGCTGGAAAAGGCAGGGAGAAGCCTCCGGGGGGCCTCTCTAGCAATCTCCTGGGAGGAAACAGGGCCGGAAAAAGCAGGGAGAAGCCTCCGGGGGCCTCTAGCAATCTCCTGGGAGGAAACAGGGCCGGAATAGTCAGGGATAAGCCTCCGTGGGGCCTCTCTAGGAATCTCCTAGGAGGAAACAGGGCCTCCACCCTCCCTCTGGTTTCCCTAATCGCACACATTATTTGCTTTTACATTGATTCCTATGCAAAAAATTGCTTCTTATTACAAACTTTTCTACTTAAGAACCTGGTCACGGAACGAATTAAGTCCATAAGTTCATACACTATAAACCCTTCCTGTAAAAAACCCCAACAAAACCCCACTGTAAATTGTGGGCAAATTTGAACACAGGACACTGCAGTGCAAAACACAATGCAATTGTTGACTAATCAATGTGGGCCAGTTGCTCAGCAAGCAAAATGCGATCACAGGACCGAATGGGAGCAGCCATCAGAACTTTGAATTCGAGTGCTAAGTAGCCCTGGAGAAGTCCCTTATAATTATGGTCACTAAGCAAATTGTCATACGTCGAGGACTTCCGATAAAGAACCGCCAGAATGAACGATGGTCGGCCAGAGGCATTGGAAAAAAGGCCGGTTCGGACAACGTCGACTTTGATCTAGACAAGTTGCCAATATTCCTATTTTATCTTGAGCATTTCCAAGAATCG
Source organism: Erythrolamprus reginae (assembly GCF_031021105.1). Lineage (NCBI taxonomy): Eukaryota > Metazoa > Chordata > Lepidosauria > Squamata > Dipsadidae > Erythrolamprus > Erythrolamprus reginae. Next base: position 2,833,503 of record NC_091957.1, read on the forward strand.
TTTAAAAGCTGCCGTTTTGGGTCAGACTTTATCGCTTGAAAGATCAGAGCGGAGCCTGACACAGACGATGTATTAACCGCTGTTAAGTTTCACTTGGATTCCCCCCCCCCTTTTCTTTTTTTACAATGTGCTATTTACTCACGTCCATTGGACTGGATGAAGCCACAGCGATCCTGTTCTGTCGGGCTCTCTGGTACACTCCTCCCAAAAATTCACAGGTACAAACTTCAGACACACACACGTTTGAAAATTCAAAACAATGTTCTTTATAAGGAAAATTCACTTAAACCAAGCCCTCTTTTGGTAGAGCAAAGAGCACTGGTCTCCAAACAAACTGGTAATTTGTACAAGTCCCTTATCAGTTCTGAGATACTTAGATTGCAGCTGTGAGGCAATTCACAGTCCTTCTTCTTCCACAAAGTGAAACACACTTTGCTCTGGTTTAGTTTCAAAGCGGGGAAAAATCAGCACACAAAAGATTAGATTAGATTTATTGGATTTATATGCCGCTCCTCTCCGAAAACTCGGGGCGGCTCACAACAATAATAAAAAACAGTACACAATAACAAATCCAATGCCCACCAATCTAATTACAATTTAAAATTAGTAATTTCATAAAACAATCCCAATATATATAAAAAACAGGCACACAGTCAATCAATCAACAAAACAGCATGGGCAAGGGGGAGGTGTTTTAGTTCCCCCAGGTCAAAGTCAGCAAAGCAGTCACGAAACACAATGATCAGATAATCCTCCACAATGGCCAAACCCACAGGCTGCTCTTTATAGCAGCCTCACTAATGACCACAGCCCCACCCAACCACAGGTGGCCTCCTTTTCTTTGATAATAATCTCTCAGTTGTTGCTGCCTATGCATCGCTCTCCGCATGTGTGGCTGTATCATTAACTCTTGTTCAGAATTCAAGGAGGAGCTAGAGAATTGATCTCCTTCTGAGCTGTCTGCCCCACTCTCCTCCTCCCTGTCACTCATGTCTTCTTGGTCAGAGGAGCCTTCATCAGCAGATTCCACCGGGGGCAAAACAGGCCTGCAGCATGTGGATGTCTCCCCCACATCCACAGTCCTTGGGGCAGGAGCTGGGCCAGAGCTAACCACAACAGATCCAAAAGATATAAATAAAGATAAAAATCCAAGTGCAGACCCCGATCTCCCCAGCCCATTATTATTTCATATGCGTTGACGAAATTAATGTAAAAAGCTTAGGGGTTGCTCAGCGGAGCAGGACGATGGGGTGCTATTCGAATGAGACTACCTTCAAATATATATATATATATACATTATGTATATATACATATATATATATATTGTATGTATGCCTTCCTAATTCTCAGCAATAAATCTATTTTTCCAAGCCTACTTGGAAATCCAGGAGGAGACTGTTTAATCACAGCTGGAACGAAGGCTTCCAACCAGTGACAAATGTTGAATAAATGTTAAACATATGCCGATGTCGCTTTTTTTCGGAGGGAATTTTTTAAAAATTCCGCGCATGGAACTCTACTCTCTTCAACGTCCTTGGAGTTCACGGGAGGAATCCCAACTGGTTCTCAGGTGGAACGACGCTGCTTCTTTGGAAGACAGCCAAAGTAGATCTACGGCAATGGGTGGAAACTAGACAAGGAAAGAAGCAACTTAGAACTAAGGAGAAATTTCCTGGCAGTCAGAACAATTAATCCGTGGAACAGAAGTTTCCTCCAGAAGCTGTGGGTGCTCCAACACCGGAAGCTTTTAAGAAGATGTTGGATAACCATTTGTCTGAAGTAATGTAGGGTTTCCTGCCCAAGCAGAGGGTTGGACTAGAAGACCTCCAAGGTCCCTTCCAACTCTGTTGTTGTTATTATCATTATTGTTAATCCACCATCTCCCCTGGACCCACCTACTTTTCACTGATTTGACATGGTGGCGAATCCACATTGTCCTTCAACACAAGGTCAAATCCAAGTGGGTACCCAACCATTGTGAGAAAAATGACTCTGTCGCAGAGTTTTATACACGGTCCTCACATTTATGACTCCCCGGTTGATCCCCAAATTCCGGAGGGAGGGGGAGAGAGAGAGAGAGAGAGAGAGAGAGAGAGAGAGAGAGAGAGAGAGAGAGAGAGAGAGAATTATTTATGAATATTTATGAATATTTTCTTGCAAATATGGTAGTGGGGGTTTCTGTCCCTCAGTTTCACACTCTGCGTTATTCTGGAGTTTTTTGTTTATAAATGATTGCATCTTTCTTTTCTTTCTTTCTCCTTCCTTCCTTCCCTCCCTCCCTCCCTCCTTCCTTCCTTCCTTCCATCCTAATTATTTAGTTATCTAACTATATCTATTATCTATCATTTATTTATCTCCTCTCCTTCCTTCTTGAAGACAGGACGGGGAAGAGAAATATAAAACAAGATCGGAAAGCCATCAAATTAATTAGAAATAAGAAGCTTGTAAAAACATCGCATTTACTTTTTTTTTTTGGGGGGGGGGGGGGGGGGCTTTGGTTTGGATAGGGCTCAGCATGAGCGGAATTAAAATAGATTCGTCAAAGTCATTAGAAGCCGGAGCATTGCCTGGGCCTTGCCCGGGCGTGACAGCTGCCACTGGCCTCCGTCTTCTCAAGAATGCAAATGATTAAGGAAGATTAAATACCTCCTCAGCTTAAATACTCTTGATAATGAGCTCCTTTCGCTACAGAAAGGAAAAAGCGTGTTTCATCTTGGCAGCTGACGGAGCCTGCTTTGAATTCTTTTAATTCCTAACAGCACCATCTGTTGTTCGCTTTCCCAGGTTCGCGAGCGGCATTGAGATCCAACTTTGGAGGAACGGAGAATTGGAAAGAATGTAAAAAACGGAACGAAGCGAACAATGTGGAGGGGAGAGGACGCTTTTCAGATATCCTGCTCTCCCCCCCTATGCACGTGACACACACACGCGTGCGTGCGTGCGACACGGTCCTGCGTGCTCCATGCACATGTATGCTCGACCCCTCCTGACATGACTGGTGGGAAGCACATGCACATGGGCGGACGGAGCTGAATTGGGGTGATGGCTCATGTGCCATCAGAAGATTGACATCTCTGGCATGCTTCCATAAGTTCTCCATCACGGCCCTATGCCAGATGGTGATCCAACATCTGCTTCAAAACTTCCAGTGTTGGAATAATAATAATAATAATAATAATAACAACAACAACAACAACACAGTTGGAAGGGACCTTGGAGGTCTTCTAGTCCAACCCCCTGCTTATGCAGAAAACTACACAACTTCAGACGGATGGTTATCCAACATCTGCTTTAAAACTTCGTGTTGGAATAATAATAATAATAATAATAATAATAATAATAATAATAATAATAATAATAATAATAGGAGGAGGAAGAGGAGGAGAAAGAAGAAGAAGACAGTTGGAAGGGACCTTAGAGGTCTTCTAATCCAACCTCCTGCTTAGGCAGAAAACTCTACACTACTTCAGATAGATGGTTATCCAACATCTGCTTCAAAACTTCCAGTGTTGGAGCATTCACAACTTCTGCAGGCAAACTATTCCATGGATTAATTGTTCTGACTGTCAGGAAATTTCTCCTTAATTCCATATTGCTTCTCTCCTTGTTTAGTTTCCATCCATTGCTTCTTGTCCTACCCTCAGGTGCTTTGGAGAATGGGTTGACTCCTTCTTTGTGGCAACCCCTGAGATATTGGACTAGAATAGAATAATAGAGTTGGAAGGGACCTTGCAGGTCTTCTAGTCCAACCCCCTGCTTAGGCTAGAAACCCTACACTATTTCAGACAGATGGTTATCCAACATCTGCTTCAAAACTTCCAGTGTTGGAGCATTCACAACTTCTGGAGGCAAGCAGTTCCATGGATTAATTGTTCTCACTGTCAGGAAATTTCTCCTTAAATCCATATTGCTTCTCTCCTTGTTTAGTTTCCATCCATTGCTTCTTGTCCTACCCTCAGGTGCTTTGGAGAATAGCTTGACTCCTTCTTCTTTGCGGCAACCCCTGAGATATTGGACTAGAGTAGAATAACAGAGTTAGAAGTGACCTTGGAGGTCTTCTAGTCCAACCCTCTGCTTAGGCTGGAAACCCTACACAGTTTCACCGGAATTTGGGGATCAAACGGGGAGTCGTAAATGTGAGGACCGCGTATAAAACTCCGCAACAGAGTCATTTTCCTCACAATGGTTGGGCATCCACTTGGATGTGACCTTGTGTTGAAGGACAATGTGGATTCAGCACCATGTCAAATCAGTGAAAAGCAGGTGGGTCCAGGGAAGATGGTGGATTAACAATAATGATAATAACAACAACAGAGTTGGAAGGGACCTTGGAGGTCTTCTAGTCCAACCCCCTGCTTAGGCTGGAAACCCTACACAGTTTCAGACAAATGGTGATCCAACATCTGCTTAAAAACTTCCAGTGTTGGAGCATTCACAACTTCTGGAGGCAACGTCTGTTCCACGGATTAATTGTTCTTACTGTCAGGGAAATTTCTCCTTCGTTGTCTGTCGGTCTCTTCCAGCTCAGTTATTTCTGCAAATCCACAACAATGTCCAAGTGATGGGGCTGCCTGACGCTGTATTTATTGAGATCCTTCCTCATTATAGACAGAACGACGCCTAACCTGCCACCGTGCTTCCTTCTTAACGGGATTATCCATGCCCTTAAAAAGCTCAAAGGCAGCCTCCCGTGTCACCGCCGAAAAGCTAAAGGCGACACATCAAGGAGACAAGGGGAAGATTAGGGATGGTGGCGTCTCAACCGGGATTGAACGATGGGAAGTAAGCGACCGGGGAAGATCGTTGAGTGACAGGGCAGAAAATATACAGCGTCTCTAAATCGTGTCATTGAAAGTTTTCCAGATTTCACAGAATAAGGCAGCTGGAAGGGACCTTGGAGGTCTTCTAGTCCAACCCCCTGTTTAGGCAGGAACCCTACACTACTTCAAACAAATGGCCATCCAACCTCTTCTTAAAAACGTCCAGTGTTGCAGCATTCACATCTTCTAGTGGCAAGCTGTTCCACTGGTTAATTGTTCTAACTATTCGGAAATTTCTCCTTAATTCTAAGTTGCTTCTCTCCTTGATTCGTTTCCAGACCCACTTTTGTCGCCAGGCGTGGGGATAATTACCATCTTTCCCCCTTTTTATTATATTTTTGGCCTTTTAAATAATTTAAATAATTTTTTATTATTAGATTTGTAATGTTTTATTTATTTTATTTCATTTATTTATTTATTAGATTTGTATGCCGCCCCTTTCCGTAGACTCGGGGCGGCTCACAACACAATAAAAACAGTTTATAACAAATCTAATAATTTACAATATAAAATATTTAAAAAACCCATTATTAAACAGACATACACACAAGCATACCATACATAAATTGTATATGCCCGGGGGAGATGTCTCAGTTCCCCCATGCCTGACGACAAAGGTGGGTTTTAAGGAGTTTGCGAAAGGCGAGGAGGGTAGGGGCAGTTCTAATCTCTGGGGGGAGCTGGTTCCAGAGTCGGGGCCGCCACAGAGAAGGCTCTTCCCCTGGGGCCCGCCAACCAACATTGTTTATTTGACGGGACCCGGAGAAGGCCAACTCTGTGGGACCTAATCGGTCGCTGGGATTCGTGGGGCAGAAGGTGGTCTCGGAGATATTCTGGTCCGATGCCATGAAGGGCTTTATAGGTCATAACCAACACTTTGAATTGTGACCGGAAATTGATCGGCAACCAATGCAGAATGCGGAGTGTTGGTGTAACATGGGCATACCTAGGGAAGCCCATGACTGCTCTCGCAGTATTGTATTACTGCTATTACTGCTATGCTGTGAGCCGCCCCGAGTCTTCGGAGAAGGGCGGCATACAAATATAATAAACTATAAACTATAACTATAACTATACACTGTTTCTTCTCCTGCCCCTCTGTTGCTTTTCTCACACCCACACGCTTCTTCGATTTGTTTTGTCGAGTGACGCAAACTGCCCATTCGTGCCTCATTTTCTGACAACGGTGTGCCTCTCAAACAAGCCATCTCTGAAGGCCACGGAGAGCAAAGAAGAAGACAGGGGGAAAAAAATCAAATGGAAAGGCAAAACATTCATTCCAATGCGGCACACAAAAGCCTTCCCCAACACAATTGGGTTGAAAAACAGGTCATGGCCACAGACAACAAACAAGAGTTAATGTGAGTTGTGTTGTTGGCTGTCAGAGTTGGTTGCAGAAAAATCCAGGAAGCATGAAGAGGCAGATTGATGAAGAAGGATTCATTTAAACTTCTTTATATACAAGAATATATATATAATACCAATGTAGATTCTTCTCCAAGCAGTTACAAGCTGTTCTGCCTGGCCTCTAGCCACCCAAGAATGAAGTAATATATCAAACACACAAACCTGTAGCAATAACACAAAAAGGTTTTCTTTATATACAGAGGGCTGTACCCCTCCGTGAATGCAAAAGTAATGCTGAGTTATTTTACTCACTCAAATCCACACAGAACTTTCAGGCTTGAGTGTCAGAAAGTTCACAGGAATCTAAAAACCAAAACGAAACCACAGTGCATCAACGTCTCTTTCCAAAGCTCAAATGGTAAACTCCCACACAGATCACTCCAACCCTCCCTTTTTTATCAAGGTTGCAGCAGCGTCATTAAGTCTTATCAGCTGTGTCCTATAATTTGTTTCTACGCTTGCGCAGCTGCTCTTGCCTTCCCAACATTTTCTGTACCCGAGCATTCAGAATAGGGTTACTCATTAATTCTTCCCCTTCTGATTCCGAGGAACCTCTGGTTGGAGAACTGGCTGGATCCATTCTCCTCTCTGTCTCTTCTGACCCTTCCTGCTGCCTGTCTCTCCCTGTCTCTGCTTCGGGTTCACTGACTGACTCGTCCTGCAGCCAGACTGGTCTTCTGCAAACAGACGGCTCCCACTGCTCTTCGTCAAAATCAACAGCCACAGGAGCTGGCCTGAAGCCAACCACAAGACAAGCCAAAACACAGGCAGGAGAGAACAGTTAGTTTCATTTCAGCAGAGTTCTGGGAGAGAGAGCACAAAGCGGGCTGAGCCACGCCTAGCCTTCTACCTTCAGTTTCGATTCTCCTGCACAGACTCAGAAGCTCCAATTGGCTGGCTTAGTTGCTTTGCCTATTCATTGGCCGAGCTTGTTACCGTTGGCTCTCCCAGTTCATGAATATTCTAAGATAGACCCTTAATTACAAACATAAGGTGCAAAATAGGGCAACAAGAATGATCAAGGAAATGGAGCCCCTCCCTTAGGAAACCAGGTTGCAACGCCTTGGTCTCTTCAGCCTTGAAGTGTGTAAAAATCATGCATGGGATAGAAAGGTGGATGGGAGGAAAAACAGTTTCCTCTATCACACAATACTAGGATGAGGGGGCCCTCCCTAAAGCTCATAGGTAAGAAAGGAAGGACAAATCACCCAGAGGGTCCTTGGTTGATGGGATTCCAGAAGAGGTCGTGACACATATCAGCCTGGATAGCTTCAAGGCAGGATTAGACAGATTCATGGATGCCGAGTGTATCATAGGTGGTTATTGAAACGGATGTCCATGTGCCGCCTCTCTGTTGGTTGAGGCAGGCAGGGGTCCCTTGGGTCCCATTTGCTGGTGGAGGTCAAGGGAAGGGAGGGTTTTGCCTTCTCTTTCTGCTCAAGATCCCCATGGACAATTGGTGGGGCCTCTGTGGGACACAGAATGCTGGACTCAATGGGCTTTGGCCCGATTCAGCAGGGCTCTTCTTAGGTTCTTACAAGGGACTGAAGCCTCTAAACAGATGAAGAACGGTTTGCAGGAATTGAAGGACTATTGGAGACATGACAACAGTGTTCCAAAATCTCAGGGGCTGCCACAAAGAAGAGGGAGTCAAACTATTGAAGGCAAAGCATCTGAGGGCAGTACAAGAAGTAATGAATGGAAAATCTATTTAAGAGAGATCCAACCTAGAACCAAGGAGAAATTTCTTGACAGTGAGAACAATTAACCAGTGGAACAGCCTGCTAACAGAAGTTGTGGATTCTCCATCACTGGAGGTTCTCAAGAAGAGATTTGACAACCATTTGACAACCATGCTTGGGGAGGGGGTTGGACTTGAAGACGTCCAAAGCCCCTTCCGGTTCTCTTATTCTGTTAACTCTGCAAAAATCGCCATGCAACACTTTCTCAGAAGGCCGTGTTCTAACAACTGCCATCCTGAAGCCAAAAAGATGCATTTTCGAATGGCCTTTTTATTCATTCGTTCAGTCTGGCTGCAGTCCAGAACCTCAGGTGAGTCAGCAGTTGCTCCAAAGTGGGAGAGTGTGTCAGTCGAAACCGCAAAACGCCCCTGTTCCTCACCACTCCTACACCAAAGACCCCCGTGTTTGGCCTCCAGACCCTACCAAAAAACGGTTACCCAGCTGCAGTGTGTAAGTGAGCAGAAGGCAGGAGAGTGTTAATGAATGCATGCGCAGCGTGGAATAATACCACGCATAATTCTAATTACGTTTGAACATAAAAGAGATAGAATTCAATTTCGTTTTTGTCCTAGCTCCAAACTGTTTAATTGGGGGGAGATTAAAATCCAAAACACAGAGCCGGTGCAGTCTAGTGGCCAAGGTGCCTGCCTAGAAACCAGGAGATGGTGAGTTCTAGTCCCACCTTAGGTGTGAAAACCAGCTAGGTGACTTTGACCCAATCACCAGGAGACGGTGAGTTCTAGTTCCACTTTAGACATGAAAATGAGCTAGGTGACTTTGGACCCAATCACCAGGAGACAGTGAGTTCTAGTTCCACTTTAGGCGTGAAAATTAGCTAGGTGACTTTGGACCCAATCACCAGGAGACAGTGAGTTCTAGTTCCACTTTAGGCGTGAAAATTAGCTAGGTGACTTTGAACCAATCACCAGGAGGTGGTGAATTCTAATTCTATTTTAGGCGTGAAAATTAGCTAGGTGACTTTGACCCAATCACCAGGAGACAGTGAGTTCTAGTTCCACCTTAGATATGAAAACCAGCTAGGTGACTTTGACCCAACCACCAGGAGATGGTGAGTTCTAATTCTACTTTAGGCGTGAAAATTAGCTAGGTGACTTTGAACCAATCATCAGGAGACGGTGAATTCTAGTTCCACTTTAGGCGTGAAAACCAGCTAGGTGACTTTGACCCAATCACCAGGAGACGGTGAGCTCTAATTCTACTTTAGGCGTGAAAATTAGCTAGGTGTCTTTGACCCAATCACCAGGAGGCGGTGAGTTCTAGTTCCACTTTAGGCATGAAAACGAGCTAGGGTTTGGGACACTCATTCTTTCTCAGCCTACCTAACCGGGTTGTTGTAGTGAGGAAATTAGAAGAAGGGAAGTGTGATAGATATGTTCACTGCCTTGAGTTGTTTATAAAAATAATAAGGGCAGGATCAAAAATAAATGTATTTTATTTTTAGAAGGAGCGCTAAAATATCTAGAATTTACTGACAAACCACATGATTGACGTAACACCTGCAGTGATTTGCTTAGTGACGGTCGCAAAACATGTCATCAAATCAGGCCTCACTCACTGAACAACTACCTTGCTTAGCAATGGAAATTTCAGCCAGGACGTGGTCGTAACTCGAGGAAAATCTGTAACTCTTCGATCAATCAACAAAATTCAACCCGCGTGTCTCGTGGACTTAATGCTCAGCTTTCTAATCATTTAAAACCCAACGAGGTTCCACCGAAAGTCACACCCGCAAACACACACCAGCCAGCTTTGAAGTCTTAAAACGGCAACGGCTTTTGGTTTACTTTAAATAGCATCGATTTGGAAAGTGCGCAGGATAAAGGAGTTCATTTTAAACCAGAAAGCCCAAAACTAAAAATTGCCTTTATGGAGAAGAGTTGGAACGCTAACTTGGCTATCAAAGGAAACAAAGTGAATTTTAAGAGGTTTTTGCAACCGTTTTGCAAAACCGACTGCGGTTTCTTTCATGCATGACAAGGCCAACCGAATAAGGAAAGCAAATCCTGCTTTAATGTCACCATTTCCGTATTTATTTATTTTATTTTTTTAAAAAAACCTTCTACTCTTTTATAAAGGAACAGACGGCCACTTCTAACGGAATTAGATGGCTGAAAAATAAGCTGTCAAGCGCCCCGGTACATTTTAACCGTTAAAAATAAACATAACCTCTTACAGTATTTGGTGCTTTTTTTTATATTGTTAACGGTCAACCTTAAAAGAGGAAATCAGAGAAGGCTATTACCCACTTGCACTCTCTACGCGCCTAGGAAATCTTACAGTCCCGCTTTATAGAGGAAATTGAATTTAGCCAGTTTGGTCGAGTGGGGAAGGGACTGATCTAGAAACCAGGAGATGGGGAGTTCTAGACTTGTCTTAGGCAGGAATGCTGGGTGAATTTGAAACAATCACCAGGAGATGGTGAGTTCTAGTCCCACTTTAACCATGAAAGCCAGCTGGGAGAGTTTGGGCCAACCACCAAGAGATGGTGAGTTCTAGTTCTGGCTTGGGCATGAAAGCCAACTGGGGTGAGTTTGGACCAATTACCAGGAGACAGGGAATTCTAGTCCCACTTTCAGCATGAAAGATGCCTGTGGAACTTTGGGTCAACCACAAGGAGATCAGGAATTCTAGTCCCACTTTCAGCATGAAAGATGCCTGTGGAACTTTGGGTCAACCACAAGGAGATCGGGAATTCTAGTCCCACTTTCAGCATGAAAGATGCCTGTGGAACTTTGGGTCAACCACAAGGAGATCGGGAATTCTAGTCCCACTTTCAGCATGAAAGATGCCTGTGGAACTTTGGGTCAACCACAAGGAGATCGGGAATTCTAGTCCCACTTTCAGCATGAAAGATGCCTGTGGAACTTTGGGTCAACCACAAGGAGATCGGGAATTCTAGTCCCACTTTCAGCATGAAAGATGCCTGTGGAATTTTGGGTCAACCACAAGGAGATCGGGAATTCTAGTCCCACTTTCAGCATGAAAGATGCCTGTGGAACTTTGGGTCAACCACAAGGAGATCGGGAATTCTAGTCCTACTATAAACATGAAAGATGCCTGTGGAACTTTGGGTCAATCGCAAGGAGATCGGGAATTCTAGTCCCACTTTAAGCATGAAAGATGATTGTGTAAATCAATCAATCGAGGACCGACCAAATAGTATATGCCCATTTTAGCTATAAAAGCCAAAACAGGTGATCAAGAAGGATCAAGCCTAACTTTGTATGCTAACTGCTCATCTTTGATCTCGTTTTTGCTGAGATTGCAAGCCGGGGCATTAAAGAATCAATAAGGACGGCTTTAAGGTGTTTTTTTCTCACTTTTCAAAAGAACGCTCTTTCCCCCTTTTAAGCCACGGATACCCTTCCTAAGATGCAGGCAGCTCTTCAGGTGTGACTGGGGGAGAAAATTTACGCCGCTACGCGAGAAATTTGTCAAGGCTGCTTTGCCCCCGTTTTACGACTTTCCTTGCCATGGCTGTTAAGTGAGTAACAACGCAGCCTGTGACGTTAGTGACATGGTCGTTAAGCGGATCCGGCTTTCCCCCATGGACTCATCGGAAAGTCGCAAGAGAGGGATCGTGTCTCACACACACACATACACACACACAGAGAAGTGAAATGTCAAACATCCAGTGGGATTGCTGCGACGGTCATTAAGTGTGAAAAGTGATCAGAAGTCATTTTTTTTTCAGCACCATTGTAACTCTGAACGGTCATGAAGTGAGTCATTGCAAGTTGAGTTGATCGTGTCACCGGAATTGGGATGCTTGGCAACAGACTGGTCTTTATGACCGTTGCAGCGTCCCCAAGGCCACGCGTTCTCCCCGGCGACCTTCAGATACCATATTTTTCGGAGTATAAAACAAACCTTTTTCCTCCCTAATATAGGTTGGACATTTGGGTGCGTCTTATACTCTGAATGTAGCTTTTTCAAAGCTTTTATTTCAGCCCCAAGTAGGTGCTAATGATCTTGCCCGCTCTTCCCTTGCAGGCTCTTTCATTGTTACTCTCTCCGAAGAATGTTTTCCAGCCCTAAGTCTTAGCAGCTTACAAGCTCTTTCATTGTTACTCTCTCTGAATAAGGTTTTTTAAAGCCCTAACCATGGGATGAATTAATGTGTTGAAGCTGACCAGAATAAGGACGCTAGCCAGATAAATACCTGGTAGGCAGAGTTTTTCCCCTTAGTTTCCTCCTGTTCTGCCGGGCTCTCAGATAGGAGCCTCCCAAAAATTCAAGGGTACAAATTTCAGACACACACACGTTTGAAAATTCAAAACAATGTTCGTTATCACAAAATTCAAAATAAACTAAGCACTCTTTTTGTATTGCAAAGAGCACTCGTCCCAAAACAACCGGGTAGTCTGTACAATTTCCCTTAAGCAGTCATTAAGTACTTAGCTAGCAGCTGTGAAGAAACTTCACACCCCTTCTTCTTCCAACGAAGTGAGACACACACACACACGTTGCTCTGCTTTGGTTTCAAAGGCGTGAAAAATCAACAAAGTCCAGAAAACAGCAACACACGATTCCTGAAGAACTGCGATCAGATACTCTTCCACAACCCACACGCTGCTATTTATAGCAGCAGCCCTAATTACTGGAGCCCCACCCAAACACAGGTGGCCTCTCTTATCTCCTGTAATATGTCCTTACTTGGTCTCTTCTACGCATAATTCTGCGCTTGCATGGGTCCAAGACGTCTTCATCGGAATCAATGGAATATAGTGGAGATTGACTGCCTGGGCTGTGTGCCAAGCCCCCCTCTTCCAAGTCACTCCCACCTTCTTCTTCGTCCGAGGAAACTAAACTCTGAACTGACTCTGTCAGCAATAACACAGGCCTGTGACATGGTGAAGTTTCCCCTGCATCCACCTCCACATTCCCTGGGGCAGGAGCTGGGGCAGAGCCAAGCACAACACCTCCCCTAAAACTAAGGTGCGTCTTATACTCTGAAAAATACGGTAGGCATTTATTTATTTATTTATTTATTTATTTATTTATTATTTGGATTTGTATGCCGCCCCTCTCCGAAGACTCTTCCGTTCAATGTGCTAATTCCCTCGTTTCTCAAACTTTTAAGAATACCCGAGTGCCAAGTGGAAGCTTGGTGCAACTGGGAAGAAAGAGCACATGCTAATTTTAGGATCTTTTTTTTCTTAAAAAAAAAAAAGGACTCCTCCAAGCCAAAACTTTTAAGCCATGAATATGTATTTTGGGAAGAAGGGGTTTGCTTGTAAAGAAAAGCAGGCGGCGGCAGCCGGCTCAAGGAAATTCAAGCGTCTCTTTGAAAGGGAATAATTGAAATAGTTGAACACATGGCGATTCAATCGTGCGTTCCGTGCTTACGCTGGCAAGGAAAAAAAAACAACGAAAGACTTGCAAAAGCGAACAGATGAAGCTTAGCAAACTCAAGCCCAGAATGCATTTTTTTTCTTTCCACCTCAAATGCAGATGTTTTCTCTCCCCCCCCCCCCAAAATAAAACGATCAATTCCAAATCGTTGCAATTTTCAAAACGGACCGATCTGTCGGGAGATGAAATCCGTCCGTCGTTTCAAACGTTGTTTCATCTGCGCATCTTAAAAGTTTGCAGAGTTTTTTGGGGAAAAACCCCCACAGCCTTCTCTGCCATAGCTGGGCAGCATCCTGGCACATTCGGACATCTTTGTGCAAACTTGGGGGCTTGCCCATGTATAACTTTTTTTGCTGCTGTTTTGTTTTTTTTGCGTTCCTCCATGTTGGACTGGGCAATTATCTGCACAACTTTAGAGGAGAATCAGAACTGCAGGAAAAAAAATGGCTATCAACCTGACTTCCATCGAGGACCTGTATACTGCACGAGTCAAAAAGAGGGCTGTGAAAATATTGACTGACCCCTCGCACCCTGGACATAAACTGTTTCAACACCAACCCTCAAAACGTCGCTACAGAGCACTGCACACCAAGACAACTAGACACAAGAAAAGTCCCGAACGCCATCACTCTGCTAAACAAATAATTCCCTCAACACGGTCAAACTATTTACTAAGTCTGCAGTACTGTTACTACTAGTTTTTCTCATTATTCCTATCACCCATTTCCTCCCACTTTTGACTTTATGATTGTAACTTGTTGCTTTTATCCTTAAGGTTTTTATTAATATTGTTTCCTGATTGCTTATTTGACCCCTATGGCAATCATTTAAGTGTTGCACCTTATGATTCTTGACAAATGTATATTTTCTTTTACGTACACTGAGAGCATCTGCACCAAGGCAAATTCCTTGTGTGTGCAATCTCACTTGGCCAATAAAGAATTCTATAAAGAATTCTATTGATTATTTGACTTCTATGATAATCATTAAGTGTTATGCCTTGTGATTCTTGACAAATGTATATTTTCTTTTATGGCCACTGGGAGAATCTACACCAAGACAAATTCCTTGTGTGTCCAATCACACTTGGCGAATAAAAATTTCTATTCTATTCAACTAAAGTGCGACAATTCAAGAGACCAACGCCCAGCAGGTCACCCTCAGTGGGGAAAAAAAAGGCAGTTTGCTGAATGACTGAAATCCGCAGGGCACCCTGGAGAAAGCAGCTCAAATTAAGTGGAAGCAAGCTGGGTGGAAAGTCCAAACCTGGGGACCGGCTTTCTTTTGTGAAGCCACATGAGGCCAAAGTGGCAACCCCAGCAAGCTTTTGTTTGGGCTTGGGCAAAAAAAAGAGATTATTTGCAAAAAAAAAAGTGCCAGTCCACTCACCTAGCCCGGTTGCAGTTGAGAACAATGATCTCCTGTGAACCCAATTTTGGCAAGAAACATTAGGGTGCCATTAATGTCCAAACTGGCCCAGAGGGGAAGAAGTGAGTTTTCCATTGGCTGCGATTGTCGTTAAAACGCCAAGCTTTGTGCCTAAATAGCTTGACGCAATTGCTGGATGCCATTGGATCATTGCATGAGTTTTTTTTAAACTATCCACGGCCTGGTTGGTTTCTCCCTTTCATAAAAATCTACCTGTTTGGTAGCCAGTTTCAGTAATTCAATCGAGGAAATGTCTGCGGCAGGAGTGAATAAAAGCCATAATCCTGATCCACCCCCGCTAAATAAAAAGATGAATTTCAAAGGTTGTGGGGTTCTCTCTGTCAGGGGAATCCTGTTGTGAGAATGACGCCCTGCAAAGATTCACAACCTTGTCAATTGTCTTCTTTGCTGGGGGGAAAAAAGGTTGTTGTATTGTCCAACATGAAACAGAGTGAAGCCGCCTGTGAATAGCACAGGCAAACGGGTCAATGTTAAGAGAAAATTGAGTTAGAAAGGATTAAAAGTTCTCGCAAATCTCTTGGGAATTTATAATTTGGATAGAATGGAATGGGATGGAATAGAACAAAATAGAATAGATAGAATATTGGAAGGAATTGAATGGAATGGAATAGAGAATAGAACAGAACAAAACAGAACAGAATAATGGAATGGAATGGAATAGAACAGAACAGAACAGAATATTGGAAGGAATGGAATGGAATAGAATAGAGAATAGAACAGAAAAGAGAATAGAACAGAACAGAACAAAACAGAATAGAATAATGGAATGGAATAGAGTGGAATAGAACAAAACAGAACAGATTATTGCAAGGAATGGAATGGAATAGAATAGAGAATAAAATAGAGAACTGAATAGAACAGAACAGAGAAAATAGACTAGAATAGAACAGAATAGAAGAATGGAATGGAATTCTCTATTGGCCAAGTGTGATTGGACACACAAGGAATTTGTCTTTAATGCACCTGCTCTCAAGGTACATAAAAGAAAAGATGCATTTGTCAAGAATCATAAGCTACAACACTTCATGATTGTCCTAGGGTACAAATAAGCCATCAGGAAACAATCAATATTAATATAAATCCTAAGGATCCAAGCAACAAGCCATGGTCATACAGTCTAAGATTGAGAAAAGCTGCTGTAATATAGCCGCGTGTTTGATTTTTTGACCCCATGACATCCACAAAGACTGTCCCCACTTGGCAACCTCCAATGTTGGAACTACAATTCCCATAATCCAAGGTTACCCTGGCCAGGAGCTTCTCCCTAAAGAAATCAACACCCCCCCCCCCAAAAAAGATCTCCCATGCTTTGTGGAATCACACCTGCTGCAAGAAGGAACTAAAATGGCAACCAATAGCTCAGGTAGAGAGGGCTACTGCTTATTCAAAAGTCCCGAACAGACACAATTAATTAGCAGGGAACATCAATATTTGCATGTAAACATCCTGCTGTTGAAACGATGCTGTGCGTCTCACTGTTTATGTTGTGGTTATGTTGTGGTTTCAAGCCGCCATATGCCGACGTGTGTGTGAACGTTCAAATAATGTTTTCTCTACCAAAATCAAGCACAGCAAACTTTTTTCCCCCCAGGAAAACGGCAGAAAGAAACTTCATAATGCATTTTGAAACTTCACTGGTCACCAGTACCGTGCCAAATAACTCATTCGTGAAAATGGCGGTGATCTGGATCCCCACGATGGAAAAATACGAAACAATACCTCTGCCGCCAAGCATGGGGAAATTGATTCCCCTGGGCCGTTTCCGCTTTACGTAAGGTTTGTATGAGATATATGATTGTTTTTTATATTAAGGGTTTTAAATTGTTTTAACCATTGGATTTGTACTGTTTTGTTGTTGTGAGCCGCTCCAAGTCTCCGGAGAGGGGCGGCATACCAATCTAATAAATAATAATAATACCAAAACCAACTAGCAGAAACTTCTCCAATAAAATCCAGTTACTTTTTTAAGTGCGATATTTACTGTGGGGTCCTCAAAAAGTATCTGGAAATTTGGCTTGAAAGGCAGAAAAAGAAGTAGTGGCACCCTTTGTATGAAGATAGATTTTATGAATAGAAAAAAAGGGATTTGTGACTGTTTTTTCATACTCTCTCACTCACTTACTTACCTACTTATTT
Organism: Erythrolamprus reginae; assembly: GCF_031021105.1. Taxonomy (NCBI): domain Eukaryota; kingdom Metazoa; phylum Chordata; class Lepidosauria; order Squamata; family Dipsadidae; genus Erythrolamprus; species Erythrolamprus reginae. The sequence continues at coordinate 2,850,433 of NC_091957.1, forward strand.
ATTTATTTTTATGCCACCCAATCCCTTGGGACTGAGGGCAGCTTACAACAATATAAAAATATAATAGTGAAAGAAGTCAAATGTTAAATGCTAAAACCAATTTAAAAACCCCATTATAAAACCCACTGAGCACTCTAATCCAAACAAACATCCATACCAATCAATCATAATTCGGCTGTGACAGATGGTAGTCAGGGTTATAAAAAAAAATCGGTCCTTATTTAGATCCACAGATCAAAACGGGTTCATATTTATGCCAGCTGGGTGACTTTGGGACAATTACAATTGTTCAATTTTATCAATATCTTTTTGTAAGTGAGGTCCCCAGAACTGGACACAGTATTCCACCAAATGAGATCTCACCAGCACTCTATACAGCAGAATCACAATCTCCCTCTTCCTGCTTGGCTGCATAGCTAGGGGTATAACAAAATTGAGAGGGAGATTGTGATCCCGCTGTAGAGAGCGCTGGTGAGACCCCATTTGGAATACTGTGTTCAGTTCTGGAGACCTCACCTACAAAAAGATATGGATCAAATTGAAAGGGTCCAAAGACGGGCTACAAAAAGGTTGGAAGGTCTTAAGCATAAAACTGATCAGGAAAGACTTAATGAACTCCATCTGTATAGTCTGCAGGACAGAAGGGAAAGGGGGGACATGATCGAAACATTTAAATATATTAAAGGGTTAAATAAGGTTCAGGAGAGAAGTGTTTTTAATAGGAAAGTGAACACAAGAACAAGGGGACACAATCTGAGGTTAGTTGGGGGAAAGATCAAAAGCAACATGAGAAAATATTATTTCACTGAAAGAGGAGTAGATCCTTGGAACAAACTTCCAGCAGACGTGGTTGGTAAATCCAGAGTCACTGAATTTAAACATGCCTGGGATAAACATAGATCCATCCTGAGATAAAATACAGGAAATAGTCTAAGGGCAGACTAGATGGACCAGGAGGACTTTTTCTGCCGTCAATCTTCTATGTTTCTATATTTCTATTACGAGAAGACAAAAGAGTTCTAGTCCCGCCTTAGGCACCTTTTGAAACGCTGCTGTAGTAAAGTCACCCTTGGGCCTTCTTTTCGTTAAAGAATGATTCTCGACAAATCTATATTTTCTTTTATGTACACTGAGAGCATCTGCACCAAAGACAAATTCCTTGTGCATCCAATCACACTTGGCCAATAAAGAATTCTATTCTATTCTATTCTATTATTATTCCATTCCATTCCAAACCAGGCAAACTCATTGGGCACCAATGAAGGAGATTTAATGAAGGAGTCTCCGGAGAGGGGCGGCATACAAATCTAATAAATTATTATTATTATTATTAATTTATTTAATTCATTTGACTTCTATGCCGCCCAATCCCGTGGGACCCTCGGGGGGCTCAGGGGATAACCTGGCTGTTGGCATCACCAGGTAAGGCACTTCCTCCTTTTGTGCAAAGTCACCTAGGAATTGAAACAAACAAAAGGTTCCGCTGACTTGGGAACGCCGAAAACCCTCGCGTCTATTCTCTCGCTCATTTAGCAGCCGAGAAGCAGGGCTCCTCGTTCCGTCTGCCAGTCACAACCAATTTGAACTCGGCGGGGTGATGGATCCATTTCGGGGGGAGGGGGGGGAAAACGGCAGATACCGCAAAGTTCCCGAGGAGAGGGGGGGGGGGAGGTACGTTTGTTTGTGTGTCCGTGCGTCTCTCCAAAGCTCTCCCTTACCTATTCACATCCTATTAGCCGGCTTTCGCCCTGATATGTGAACCGAGGGGATTGTGACGGCCTTCTGCTGAAATCTGTGGGGGAGGCACAGCCCCATGCCTGCAGGCGCAGAACGACAGGGGAAAGAGTTTAAAAAGGAAGAGATGGCACACCCTCGGGAAATTTCCTCTCCTCCCAAACCCCACTCCCTTCTACCACTGATGAGGTTACCAAGCTGGGCCGTGAAACGTCTGCAGCAAGCTCAGAACGCCCCGAGGACCCCTCGTAAAATGGAATTTTCTAAAATTAAAAAGAAAAAAAAAGAAAATCCCAACCTTTATAGAGTCTCCAAATCTGTTATTATGAGTCTCCCCAGCCTTTCGGAGAAACCCAAATAACAGGATATGTTGCTTCAGGGAAAATATAAATTTAAGGCGCGCTGGCAGGTTTAAAATCCACACGATACCCACCATGCTAATTTATGGCTTAAATTATAAAGTTGGAGCGATCCTCACTCCTCTTGAGGTTGGCATTTGGAAACAGTCTGTTCTGAATTCACAAAGAATCTGTGTCCTTTTTACATCTTAAAATTCGGAAACTTTAGCTGGCTTAAACTCTACGAAACAATGGTGGGGTGTAGAAGGCAGCGTGTCAGGTGGTCCTCAACTTATAACTGCAATGGAGCCCAGAATTTCTGTTGTTAAGTGAGACATTAGTGAAGTGAATTTTGGCCCATTTTATGACCTTTGTTGAGACATTTGTTAAGTGAATCACTGCAGTTGATCAGCTGGTAGAAACATAGAAACGTAGAAGATTGACAGCAGAAAAAGAGCTCTTGGTCCATTTGGTCTGCCCTCATACTATTTCATGTACTTTATCTTAGGATGGATCTATGTTTATCCCAGGCCTGTTTAAATTCAGTTCCTGTGGATTGACTAACCACGTCTGCTGGAAGTTTGTTCCAAGCATCTACTACTCTTTCAGTCAAATAATATTTTCTCACGTTGCTTCTGATCTTTCCCCCAACTAACCTCAGATTGTGCCCCTTTGTTCTTGGGTTTACTTTCCTATTAAAAACACTTCCTTCCTGAACTTTATTTAACCCTTAAATGTTTCGATCATGTCCCCCCTTTCCCTTCTGTCCTCCAGACTGTACAGATTGAGTCCGTGAAGTCTTTCCTGATACGTTTTATGCTTACGACCTTCCACCATTTTTGCAGCCCGTCTTTGGACCCGTTCAATTTTATCCATCTCTTTTTGTAGGTGGGGTCTCCCAAACTGAACAGAGTGGTTAAGTGAATCTGACTTCCTCGTTGGTTCTGCTTGCCAGGCCTTGAGACGTAGCAGCTGCCAAGTCTCTCAATTTTGATTCTGTGAGCCTTCAAAGGTCATAACTATGAAAAACAGTCACTTTTTCCAATGCCTTTCTAACTTTGGTTACGAAGTGAATTGTTGTCAGTTGACCTTGTAAAGTGTGTTTCATGTGCTCAACAGGTCCTAGGAGGGGGAGGTCACTTGAAGAGGAGAACCTGTGGTCTAGAGGTTAAAGCTACTGCCTTGCAGGCTGACTCCCCAGGTTCAAATCCCAATAAGGGTATGGCTAGCTGCAAAGAGCAAAATAGCTTGAAATAGATCTATGCTAGACTCCATTTTCATTATTAGCAAAAATATGTTACATACATACATATGATATAATGCGAGAGGAGTAGAACCTGTGGCCTAGAGGTTAAGGCTACTGCCTTCCAGGCAGACTCCCCAGGTTCAAATCCCAATAAGGGTATGGATAGCTGATGAGTGCAAAATAGCTTGATTGCTCTCATCAGCTAGCCATACCCTTACTGGGATTTGAACCGTGGGACTTTGCCTGTAAGGCAGGCAGGCAGGCAGGGAGGCAGGGAGGCAGGCAGGAATAGGAATGGGAGGGAAGGAAGGAAGGAAGGAAGGAAGGAAGGAAGGAAGGAAGGAAGGAAGGAAGGAAGGAAGGAAGGAAGAAACAAACACATAGACCTATATACTCTTCACAGTACTTTTACAGCCTTCTCAAAGTGGTTTACAGTCAGCCTCTTGCTGAAGCAGGTGAGATTCGAACTGCCAAATTGCAGCAACCGGCAGTCAACAGAAGTAGCCTGCAGTACTGCACTTTAACTACTGCACCACCATGGCTCCAGGATGTTGCCCAATGTTGCAGCACAAAACATTTTCTGCAATTTCCAAATTCCTCACCTATCGCAAACTCAGCAAACAGAACCAGGATTTTTGTCTTTTTGCTTCGGGCTGCAATCCCTCAACTGTTTTTCTTCCCTGGGTGGATAACGCAAAATATCAAAAAGCCATCAGCCTTGATACCTCCCCGGGGCAAATTATTAGATCTTGAGAGAATTACCCTCTTTTCCCGTGGCCCCTCTAGCCACCACCACCTCCACCCCCCCAATCTGATCTCAGCCGTGTGTTTTTAAAAAAAATACAATCGTTAACAGAAGACCGGTCCGGTCTGGAGGCACAGAAAATGCCTTGCCTCAGCTCATCAAAAATACAAGAAGTGGGGCCGCCAAGGATTCGAAAATTAAAAATTAAATACAGAAAGCACTTCCACCGCTCTCCCTTCTATCAAAGGCGATCGCGGGCTGCAATGCCAAACGAACGTGTGTGAGTGTGTGAAAGAGGCTGTTCAATTATTCCAGATGCTCTTATTTAAAAAACAGCTGCTGAGGCTACCGCCAAGCGACGCAACCTCCCGAGCTACTCAAAAGTGCTGCCTCATGTCACTGCAGTGTGAACCCAGCCAAAGCCCAAAGCCAAGGAGGGGACATTTCAACCTCCGGGTTTCCGAGAACAGCCAAGAGGAGCGATCTGCCAAGGATGCTCTGGAACTAGGGAAGAGCCTCCACCGAGCCCAAAGTCGGGGTGGATTTTTAAAATAAAGTAAAGTAAAATAAAGTAAACCATGCTTAAGTCTCCTGGCCAAAGATAAGGGTAAACGGAAATAGAACAGAGAAGGTTAAAATTCAAAATGGAACTAAGCAGGGCTGTCCACTATCCCCAATGCTATTTGCATTGGCAATTGAGGTCTTAGCAAATAAAATTAGAAACAATAAGGAGTGGAGAGGTTACCAGATAGGAAAACCTGAATTAAAATTAAATCTTTTTGCAGATGATGCTATAGTATTGACTGAAACCCCAATGGAAATGATGAAAAGTCTCCTGGCCAAAGTTAGGTCTCAAAGGGACTCGCCATGTACTAGAAACATAGAAGATTGACGGCAGAAAAAGACCAACTGGTAGGCAAAGATGGCTCTTCTACGACATGTGGACTTCAACTCCCAGAATTCCTGAGCTAGTATGATTGGCTCAGGAATTCTGGGAGTTGAAGTCCACAAGCCGTAGAAGAGCCAACTTTGTCTACCCCTGTCCTGGTCCATCTAGTCTGCCCTTATACTATTTCCTGTATTTTATCTTAGGATGGATCTATGTTTATTCCGGGCATGTTTAAATTCAGTGACTGTGGATTGACCAACCACGTCTGCTGAAGTTTTTGCTAACACAGAACTGCCAATACAATACTCACATTGAGGATTCCTTTTCCCCATGCCCATTATTTTACATTTGGAAACATTAAACTGCAGTTTCCGTTGCTTTGACCACTAATCTAGTAAAGCTAAATCATTTGCCATATTACAGACGCCTCCGGGAATATCAACCCTATTGCACACTTTAGAGTCATCGGCAAATAGGGGAAGCTGGGAGGAAACGGTCACAAACCGTGACCACAGGGCGCATTGCCAAGGGCCACGATGACATGAGTGCAGAGGTGGATGGTGATAACCTCCCCCACCCCATCTTTTCAGTCCCGTCGTAACTCCGAACGGTCGCCGAGAGAATGCTTGTGAGTTAAGGACCATCTGTACTGTACGTATAAACAGCCGGAAGGTCATTAAATAAAAGTAGAGCAGGCCTCCACGTTTCTCAAAGGACATTTTCCACTTTCCTTTCTCTTCCCTGTAGTAACGCCGATGGCAAAATATCCTTCAGCTTGCTGAATGTCAGTGGCAATTAACATTAACACCTTACGGATAAAACCATGGATGATTTACCTTATTCGACCATTTGTAGGCCTGGAGCAGTTGACTATAAAGGGGTGTTTTGTCTTGGACAGGATCGAGGCTTAAGAGCCCGCTGTTATGCAGGGGGTGGTTTTCGGACGGTTTGCCCACCAGGTTACTCAAGCGTTCCAACTCACTAAAAAGAAAATCATGAGAAAAAGAGGGTTAGAAAGTGTGTTTTACACACACGCACACACTCACCATTTTCATAAATTCATCTGGGGTGTGCATTGGCATCCTTCAGTCTCGAAAGACCATAGAAACATAGAAAGTTGATAGCAGAAAAAGCCCTCCTGGTCCATCTAGTCTGCCCTGATACTATTTCCTGTATTTTATCTTAGGATGGATCTATGTTTATCCCAGCCATGTTTAAATTCAGCTACTGTGGATTTACCAACCACGTCTGCTGGAAGTTTGTTCCAAGCATCTACTACTCTTTCAGTCAAATAGTATTTTCTCCCGTTGCTTCTGATCTTTCCTCCAACTAACTTCAGATTATGCCCTCTTGTTCTTGTGTTCACTTTCCTATTAAAAACACTTCCTTACTGAACTTTATTTAACCCTTAAATGTTTCAATCGTGTCCCCGCTTTCCCTTCTGTCCTCCAGACTCTGCAGATGGAGTTCATGAAGTCTTTCCTGGTCAATTTCATGCTTAAGACCTTCCCCCATTTTTGTAGCCCGTCTTTGGACCCGTTCAATTTTATCAATATCTTTTGATAGGTGAGGTCTCCAGAACTGGACACAGTATTATTCCAAATGTGGTCTCACCAGCGCTCTATACAGCAGGATCACAATCTCCCTCTTCCTGCTTGTTATCCCTCTAGCTATGCACCTAAATGTTCTACTCGCTTTCCTTACCGCCTGTCCACAACGTTCACCTATTTTGAGACTTTCAGAAATCCCTATCGCTCTCTTCTGACTCCCCAGAGCGTGAAGCCTGGGTAGGTTAGTATGTTGTATCTGCGGTGTAACTCGACAATAATCAGTCCACACTTTCAAGGTGAAAAACGAGGGGCTAAAATCAAATTAGGGACCGGAATTTCCTTCGCTAAGCAAGACAATTGTCGACGGATCGCGTACAATATTTACGATTGTTTTTGCCACGGTTGTTACTAAGCGAATCGTGCAGGCATTAAACGAATCCGGCTTCCACCGTTTACTTTGTTTATTGGAAGCTGGTCATCCATATATCTCTAGTTACATGGCTGCTACGAGTTGCAACATTCTATAAAACACCAACATAGCAAGTCCACAACTTAACAAGGGATTCATTGAGTGTCCGAAGTTACATTGGCGCTGAAAAAAGCCGGTTATGACCGTTTTTCACACTTATGACCATTCCAGCATCCCCCCCAATTGGTCACATGATCCGAACTCGGGCGCTTGGCCACCAACACCTTATAGGAAGCCAAGAGGCGAAGCCAGGTGAAATATGTTACTAACTTCTCAATGGTGATGTTTCACTTAACAAACAAGGCGAGAAAAGTTGCAAAGCAGGGTATAACTTATTTAATGAACATCTTGCTTAAGAGGTTTTGTATTTTTATATGTTGTGAGCTGCCCCAGGTCCTCGGAGAACAGCGGCATATACGTCCAATAAATAAACAAATAAAATAAATAAAATAAGAACAGCATTTTGGCCTCAGTTGCGGTCGTTAGGTGGAGAATTTCCTGTATTTTATTTGTTTATTTATTTCTCCTCTTTAATTTGTATTGTTTTGGCTCAACGCTACCTCAAAGCCCTTTTTTCTTTTATTTGCTGTGTCCGCATTCGCTACTTTAATTGCATTTTTTCTCCGTTTTTGTTTTCTTTTCTTACAGTAACACTGGGATGTTTCATTTTATCTTATTTGTTATTTCTGGCATGCCCTGTTTGCCTCTTTTTCAAGACTTCATGAACTCAATCTGTATAGTCTGGAGGACCGAAGGGAAAGGGGGGACGTGATCAAAACATTTAAATATATTAAAGTTTTAAATAAGGTTCAGGAGGGAAGCGTTTTTGATAGGAAAGTGAACCCAAGAACAAGGGGGCACAATCTGAGGTTAGTTGGGGGGAAAGATCAGAAGTAATGTGAGAAAATATTATTTGACTGATAGAGGAGTAGAGGCTTGGAACAAACTTCCAGCAGACATGGTTGGTGAATCCACAGTAACTGAATTGAAACATGCCTGGGATAAACATAGATCCATCCTAAGACAAAATTCAGGAAATAGTATAAGGGCAGACCAGATGGACCATGAGGTCTTTTTCTGCCGTTAATCTTCTAGGTTTCTAGGTTTCAAATCAGGGAGTTTCTTGATCTCCGTTTAGGATCTTTTCGAATTCCCCCCCACGTGTACAAACGCAAACAGGAACTGCAAGACAGCCAATCCTCGACTTACGACCATTCGCTTAGTGACTGTTTGCATTTACCAAAAAAGTGATACACAACCCGTTTTCACACGACCAAAACAGCAGCATCCTCATGGTTGTGCGATCAACATTTAGGAGGTTTGTATTTATGACAGCGTGGGAAGGGGAGGGGTCAGGCGATCCCCCTTTTGCGAGCTCCTGATATAAGAACCCAAGAAGAGCCCTGCTGAATCGGGCCAGAGCCCATTGAGTCCAGCATTCTGTGTCCCACACTGGCCCCCCCAATTGTCCATGGGGATCTTGAGCAGAAAGAGAAGGCAAGACCCTCCCTTTCCCTTGACCCCCAACAAATCGGACCCAAGGGGACCCTGCCTGCCTCAACCCACATAGAGGTGGCGCTTGGACATCCGTTTCAATAACCACCTATGATACACTCGGCATCCATGAATCTGTCTCATCCTGCCTTGAAGCTATCCAGGCTGACAGCTGTCACGACCTCTTCTGGAAGGGAATTCCATCAACCAAGGACCCTCTGGGTGAAGAAGTATCTCCCTTGATTTGTCCTCACTTTCTTACCTATGAGCTTTAGGGAGGGCCCCCTCGTCCTAGTATTGTGTGATAGAGGAAAGGGTTTTTCTCTATCCACCTTTTCTATCCCATGCGTGATTTTATACACTTCAATCAAGTCACCCCTTAAACGTCATCTCTCAAGGCTGAAGAGACCAAGGCCTTGCAACCTGGTTTCATAAGGGAGGGGCTCCATTTCCTTGATTATATTTGCTGCCCATTTTTGCACCTTTCCCAGTTCCATTCTGTCCTCCTTGAGGTGCGGTGATCAGAACTGTACACAGGACTCCAAGTGGGGTCTCACCATCGATTTGTGCAGAGGCAATACGACACTCGCTGACCTATTTTCGATTCCCTTCCTAATCATGCCAAGCATGATCAGGCATTGCCAGTCAATAAAAGCAAATTCCATTATTTATTATTATTATTTATTAGATTTGTATGCCGCCCCGAGTCTACGGAGAGGAGCGGCATACAAATCTAATAAATAATAATAATAATAAATAATGGAATTTGCTTTTTTTGACTGACAATCAAAGGCAATAGGGAAGCCGGGTTCACTTAGCAACCGTGTCACTAACTCAATAACTGTGCTGAGAAAGGCCCTAAAGTGAGGCCCAAGGTCGCTTTGCCAACCATCTTGTTGGGAATTTCGGGTTCAATGGCGGTCGCTAAGTCGAGGACGACCCACCTGCCCTCTTCCTACCCCCAAAGGAGGACCATCATGCCTCGCCTTGCCGTGCAGCATGGGAGTCCCAGCTGTATCCCAAGCCTTGGCAGGGGATGGCGGTGGATGATGGGTCAGGAGGTGGTTCCACTTCCCTGAGGAGAAAGAAAACAGTCCCAGGTAGGCCAAGCCCCGCCCTCCCTGCCCTGAATAGCATACGCTACCACGCCGGAGGAAAAGAGGGCGTGGCCTCCGCCCGGCCCCGCCCGCCCGGCTTACCCCCGCCCTCACCCCAAGTCCCGGCTGACGGAATGGAGGCTCTCTTGGAAGCTGCCGAGGAAGCCCTTCTCGCTGCCTTCCGCGGCCTCCTTGTACCGCCGGCCGTCCTTGAGGCAGTCGAAGACCCGCGTCACGCTCGAGCGCAGCGCCTGGATGGCGGCAATGGCCTGCGCGAAGGCCTCCAGGTTCACGCCGGCGCTGAGCACCCCGTCCGCCATCTTGCCAAAAAAAAAAACCCCAATACGACTCCCCCTCAGGTCCCCGGGAACGCCGGGAAATGTAGTCCGTCCGGCGGAAGCGTGGGAAAGCGGCCGTCGCAAAGCAGCCTGGGAGCAAAGCGAAGGACTCGCCCGACCGCGGGGCTTGCCGGGAAATGGAGTGCGGGAGGGGGAGTTTGGGTGCTGAAAGGGATAGCTCCTCTTCCGCCTTGGGTACACTTGCTGGAGATGGATGGATTTATCACTTTTATTTGGCTGATTTCAAGTCGCTTTAGCTGTTGCTTCTTAAATAAAGGCCAATACTTAACAGATAATAATGCTGTTTCTGAAAAAGCTGCATTAATTTAATGTCTTTAATTATTCCCTATTAATTTTCTTCTTTCTTTCCTTTCCTACCTTCCTTCCTTCTTGCTTTTTCTTTCTTTCTTTTTTTCTCTCCTTCCTTCCCTTTTCCTATTTCTTCCTTCCTTCTTGCCTTTTTCTCTCTTTCTTTTTCTTGCCTTCATTTTCTCCTTCCTTCTTACTGTTTATTTCTCTTTCTCTCCTTTCCCTTTTCCTCTTCTTTCTTTCCTTCCTTCCTTCTTTCTTTTTCTTTCCCATTTCCTTTTTTGCCCATTTCCTTTTTTTTTATTTCCTTCCCTCCCTCCCTCCCACTCTCTCTCCCTCCCACTGGTTCTTATAGTTTTGGCTCAAAGCAGTCTCCATGCACTTCCTATTTTATTTGGCTCTCTAAATTGGCCACTGTAGTTGCATTCCTCCATCTTGCCTCCTTGCTTTGACCTTTGTTTTTATCTCATCCTAGCATTGATCGTTACATTTTATAGGCATTTCTTCCAGTAATGATGTTACGTCTGGTGTGTTCTGTTTGGTTACTGTCAAAATAAAGTCATTCCTTGATGGTGTTTTTGGTCTCACTGGTAATATTTGTATTTGCCCTTTTATTTTATTTTTTCCCCTCTCATTTGTAACTTTAGTTGCTTTCGCTGCCTGGGTTCCTGCTTGCCATTTTAGTGATTTAGTCAAGCTGCCCTTTTATTTTCCTTTTTTTTGTTATGGCAGTTTCCCAAAGAAGATGCAAACGAATCCAAGTGACTTCCAGCAAGTGTACAAATAAAACCATCTTAATCACACTCATTTTTCAAAAGTCCCAGAACGGCTTTTAAAATCCACAGCAGAGGAGGGAAGCGTCATAAAAAAAAAGAAAGGGCAGCCGAGTTAAATTATATTTTTCTTGGGCACTAAAGGTTTGGAGCGAATTCAAATCAGGAGTGAATTACACAATTTGTGGCGCAGGTCATCCTCGGCTTAACAGCCATTCGTTTAGCGACCGTTCATAGTTATGATGGCGCTGAATTAATTTAACCTTTTGGAGTCTGGGTGGCATACAGCGAATAAAAAACAATGTAAGAACAGTTAAAACCCCGAAAATAAAACAGTCATTCAACAAATGTTCATTTATTTTTGGCCAGAACTTGATGGATCTTGTTCACCGGCCCCAGGAAGTATTTATTTTATTTATTGGATTTGTATGCCGCCCCTCTCCGCAGACTCGGGGCGGCTAACAACAATGATAAAAAACAACATGTAACAATCCAATTGAATAAAACAACTAAAAACCCTTATTATAAAAACCAAACATACACACAAACATACCATACATAACTTGTAATGGCCTAGGGGAAGTGATCAAATTCGGATTTACTTGGCAACTGGCTGGTATTTATGTCGGTTGAAATGCTCCAGGCGGTGCTGGTGGTTGCGTGGTCTTCTTTTGTGGCCCGCTAACAAGCAAAGTCAGTCGAGGTAGCCAGGTTTGCTTAATGACAGTGGCAGGGCAAGTTGTAAAATGGGGCAAAGCCTCACTTTTAACAACCGCTCTCACTTAGCGACGAAAATTTTGGTCGTATGTTGAGGACACCCTGCAATTTTACAGTGGTGGAGATTTGGAAGGAAGGACATGCTGGCTCAGAAGGCAAACAAGGAATTGAACTACTTTCACACACACAGGAGCCAAACTCTTGAATTGGGATTTGCACAGCTATTTTTTTTTTCATTTTTTTGCAATGCAATTGTGAGTATCTTATTTTTCAGCGTATAAGACACGTCTTAGGTTTTTTTGAGGGGGATCTACCTACCAGGTATTCATCTGGCTAGCGTCCTTAGTCTGGTCAGCTTTAGCACATTGTTTTATCCTCTGGTTAGGGCTGGGAAAAAACTTTGGAGGGAGTAGCAATGAAAAAAAGCCTGCAAAGACTCAGGGCTGGAAAAAAACTTTGGAGGGAGTAGCAATGAAAAGAAGCCTGCAAAGACTTAGGACTGGAAAACCCTTATTCAGAGGGAGTAACAATGAAAAGAAGCCTGCAAAGGCTTAGGGCTGAAAAAAAATTTGGAAGGAGTAGCAATGAAAAGAAGCCTGCAAAAATTTAGGGCTGGAAAAAAACTTCGGAGGGAGTAGCAATGAAAACAAGCCTGCAAAGACTTAGGACTGGAAAAACCTTATTCAGAGGGAGTAGCAATGAAAAGAAGCCTGCAAAGACTTAGGGCTGGAAAAAAACTTCGGAGGGAGTAGCAATGAAAAGAAGCCTGCAAGCCAGGAAAATCATTAGCACCTCATTGGAGCTGAAAAACCTTTTTGGGAGGGAGTAGCAAAGAAAACAAGCCTGCAAACCAGGAAGAGCCGAGAAGATCGTTACCATCTCATTAGGGCTGGGGGGAAAAGCTTCGAGAAAGCTACATTCAGGGTATAAGACGCACACAAATTTTCAGCTTCTTTGAGGGGGAAAAAGGTGCATCTCATACTCCAAAAAATACAGATAATAGTTGTTAGGTATAATAACGGATTTGGATAAGAAGTGAAAGGAAGAATGGTTGAAGGTAGAAAGAATTAAGAGCATACCCCGAAGGTCACCGTTGGGCTAATGGTCCTTTTGTGACTGGCTCTAATGGCAAATTTTACACAAAGAAAATAAACCTTCAAATGCTGCGGCGCCTGAGTCCTTCAAGCATTTTCGATTCTCTGGCCGAGAACGAGTATATTTTGATTTGGGGGACATTTATGTCCTCTGGATGTCAACCACTCGGAGCAGGAGTTGAAAAGTGGTGGAATGCATTTCATAGGGACGCTGCAAACGAGATTAATGGCTGAAAATTGAAACCTGGGTGGGAAATACACGGGCACCTAATCGTATTATTTTGTAACATGCATGCAAGACCAGGTTTTTATTTGGTCATTGATTTTCTTAAAAAACTAACTCAGGGGCGGTGAACATATCCACCATACTTTCCTCTTTTTCCCCATAATAAGAATCATGTCAGGTGGGCTGAGCTGAGAGGGGGAGAGGGAGAGAGAGAGGAAGAGAGAGAGAAGGAGAGGGAGGGAGAGAAAGGGAGAGAGGGGGGAGAAAGAGGGAAAGAGGGAGGGAGAGAAAGAGGGAGAGAGAGAAAGGGAGAGAGGGGGAAAGGGAAAGAGGGAGATGGGGGGAAGAGAGAGAGGGAGGGAGAGAAAGGGAGAGAGGGAGGGAGAAAGACAGGGAAAGGGAGAGAGGGAGATAAAGAGGGAGAGAGGGGAAGAGAGGGAGAAAGAGGGAGAAAGGAAGGTAGGGAGAGACAGGGAAGAGAAAGAGGAGGGAGAAATAGGGAGGGAGAGGGAGAGAAAGAGAAAGAGGGAAGGGGATGAACAGGGGGAGAGAGATGGGGAGAAAGAGGGAGAGGGAGGGAGATAAAGAGAGGGAGAGAGGGGGAGGGAGGGAAAGACAGGGAAGAGAGAGAGAGGGGGGAGAAAGAGGGAGCGAGAGGGAGAGAAAGAGGGAAAGGAAGGAACGGGGAGAGAGAGGGGGAGAAAGAGGGAGAGAGAGGGGAGAAAGAAAGGGAGGGAGATAAAGAGAGGGGGAAAGAGGGAGGGAGGGAGAGACGGGCAAGAGAGAGAGAGAAAGAGGGAGAGAGGGAGAAAGGGAGGGAGAAGGAGAGAAATAGAGGGAGAGAGAGAGATTGGCTTTCACGCCTGAGGCAGGACTAGAACCCACTATTTCAAGCAGCTCTACTAATAATTCTACTACTAAATCCATAATTCTGCTGAAGTAATCCTGTTGATTTCTGACTTTTCAGAATGTTTAATTTCCATGTTCTAGGAAAGAATAAGATATTATTATAATATAATATTAGAATAGGAAAGAATAAGCGCACCAGCATGCCTACCATCCCGGTCCTACTGTCCCCATTTATTCATACTCATTTCCTGTGTTCCTGCCCATGTTTATACTTATACCTCTTATCTCGTATATGTTTGACAAAACAAACACACAAATAAAGAAAAAAGGAAGGAAGGATGGAATTAAGGAAGGAAGGAAGAAAAGAAAGAAAGAATTAAGGAAGGAAGGAAAGATGGAAGGAAAGAAAGAAAAAAGAAGGAAGGAAAAGAAAAACAGAAAGAAAAAAGAAAGAAGGAAGGAAAGAAGGGAGGGAGGAAGAAAGAAAAAGAAAGAAAGAAAGAACCTGGAATCGATGCCAAGCAATTCTTGTACCTTAATACAGCTACCCCAGCAGCAAACCTGGAAACATCGAAGTCTTGCATTGAACGGCAACAGATGGAACCAAGATTCCTGGGAATATTACGTAAAACAGATGAGAACTCTTGTTGTGTTACACCTACACAGCATGTTGTGTTTGCTTGCCAAGGAACACAGAGGAGAGTACAGATAGCTGATTCTCCAGGACAAAAGAGCTGAATGTGTGCCAAAAGTAAGGGTCAAACACAGTGGTACCTCTACTTGCGAACTTAATTCATTCCCTGACCAGGTTCTTAAGATGAAAAGTTTGTAAGAAGAAGCCATTTTTCCCATAGGAATCAATGTAAAAGCAAATAATGTGTGCGATTGGGGAAACCACAGGGAGGGTGGAGGCCCTGTTTCCTCCCAGGAGATTCCTAGAAAGGCCCCACGGAGGCTTCTCCCTGCCTTTTCCAGTCCCATTTCCTCTCAGGAGATTCCTAGAGAGGCCCCACAGAGGCTTCTCCCCCCCTTTTCTGGCCTTGTTTCCTCCCAGGAGATTCCTAGAGAGGCCCCACAGAGGCTTCTCCCCCCCATTTTCTGGCCTTGTTTTCTCCCAGGAGATTGCTAGAGAGGCCCCATGGAGGCTTCTCCCCCCCATTTTCTGGCCTTGTTTCCTCCCAGGAGATTCCTAGAGAGGCCCCACGGAGGCTTCTCCCTGCCTTTTCCAGTCCCATTTCCTCCCAGGAGATTCCTAGAGAGGCCCCACAGAGGCTTCTTCCCCCCATTTTCTGGCCTTGTTTCCTCCCAGGAGATTCCTAGAAAGGCCCCCATGGAGGCTTCTCCCTGCCTTTTCCGGTTACAGTTTTGGAGGCTCAGGTTTGTAAGTGGAAAATGGTTCTTGAGAAGAGGCAAAAAAATCTTGAACGCCAGGTTCTTATCTAGAAAAGTTCGTAAGTAGAGGTGTTTGTAGGTAGAGGTACCACTGTACTTACAGCAGCTCATTTGGTGCCTGTTCGAAGTTGCGACGGCATTGTAAAGTCAACTGATTCATACTTATGACGGTTGCAGTGTCCTGGGGTCACATGACCCCCGCGTGTGGGAAGACTAACTTATCCACCATAGTGATGCACTTAGCAACGATGGGAAGAACGGTTGCAAAGTGGGGTAAAACTACCCTTAACACATGTTTTCGCTTAGCCACAGAAATGTTGGGCTCCCTTGCGGTCGTAAGGTGAGGACTGCCTGCATTTGTTCCCTCCCAGGTCAGCTCAGGTGGCGGCTGGCCGTCTATGCTTGCAAAAGGGGAGATTACACGCAAAGCCCTGTTTTAAGACTTTAACTGGCTTAGCCCTCGGTTTTCCGCTGTTCCCGTTCTCAGCAATCTGCAGGCTTTGGATGCTTAAGAAAACTGGGCTAAGCCCAACAATTTGAAAGCAGTCACAGCTGGGAGAACCCTGGTCGACACAATGGGGTAGAAGAGAAGGGAAGGGAAGGGAAGAGAAGAGAACAGAATTTTGGAAGGGAAGAGAAGGGAATACAAAAGAATACAAGTGAATACAAGAGAATACAAGAGAAAATTGAATAAAGAATAGAAGAGAGGAGGAGAGCAGAGGAGAAGAGAAGAAGAGAAGAGAAGAAGAGAATAGGAGTAGAGTAGAGAAGAGAAGAGTAGAGAAAGAGTAGAATGTAGAATAGAATAAATAGAAAATTGAATAAACAATAGAGTAGAGTAGAAGGGAAGGGAATCGAAGGGAAGAGGAAGAGAAGAGATAGAATACAGTATAGAGTAGAATAGAATAGAAAATTGAGAATTGATAGAGAATAGAGGAGAGAAGAACATAGGAGAGTAGAATAGATGGCGTCGGAAGGGACCTTGGAGGTCTTCTAGTCCAATCCCCTGCTTAGGCAGGAAACCCTACACCAGATAAATGGTGATCCAACATCTTCTTAAAAACATCCAGTGTTGGAGCATTCACAACTTCTGGAGGCAACGTCTGTTCCACTGTTTAATTGTGAATGCTCCAACATTGGAAAATTGGACTAGAAGACTTCCAAGGTCCTTTCCAACTTTATTTATTTATTTAATTATTTATTTGTTTGTTTGTTTGTTTGTTTGTTTATTCATTTATTCATTCATTTATCCAATACAAAATGAAGGTTAAAGAGAATAAACATGTAGTAATATATATGAAAGAAAGGATAGAAGAAAAGATATAAGAATAAAATCCGTCAATTAAGAATAGAGGAAAAGATATATGAACGGAAGAAAAGATATATGAGATATATGTTGTTGTTGTTGTTGTTGTTGTTACTATTATTGTGTTTGCTTGCCATCTGAAATCACCACTTTTCCAAGACGACACTTTCGCGCAAAGGATGAAAAACAGCTAAACTTTCCAAGAAATATTTGTCGTGCTATTTCTGCCTTTTTATCGGCAGCAATCATGGGCTTTATGGTCAAACTGCAGTGCCTTATAAAAGGGACCACACATTTTGCAAACCTCCCCACCATCACCAAAAGCTGAAGGACGGGCAAATTATTCTGGAACTGGAGAGAGAGAGAATCTAGCCCGCCATAAGAATGAAATATTTTATTAGTAACTAGGCGGAATAATTGCTTGAAAATAGAGCTGTGAAGTCATTTGAAGGAGGAGGAGGGAGGCAAACACACACACACACCACAAACCCACAAACAGAACTCACAGATGGTTTTGATATAAATCCCAACTGCAGTCAGTCCACTTATCCCCCTCCAAAATGGGATGGGGGGAATGTCACCCCAAAGGCTTTGAAACATATTTGTTTTCCATTCCATCAAGAGGTGGCTTCGACTCGGAGATAGTTTTGCCCTTCCGCTGTTTGTGGACCACTCCTGGTAAATAGAATCGGCACTCATGGATTTTATTTTTAAAACACACACACATCTGTCTGTCTGTCTATCTATCTATCTTCTATCTGTCTATCATCTAGCCATCATCTATATATCTTTCTGTCTGCCCATCTATCTATCATCTAGCCATTGTCTATCTATCATCTATTTATATATCAATCATTATCTGTCTATTATCTATCATATATCTGTTTTCTATCTTCTATCTATCTATCTATCTATCTATCTATATATCTATCTATCTATCTATTGTCTGTCTGTCTATCTATCTGTCTGTCTATCTTCTATCTATATATATATTTTTACATTTTGAAAATTAATAAAGAGAGGTGGAAAAGTGGGGGGGTTTGGGGAGCAGTTTTGGGAACAGTGGCTGGCCTGGGAGTAAGTTGATCTCATATCAAAGAAGGGGGGGAAAAACAATCCCCCCCCATATTTTCAATAGCTATTACACAGCACAATAAAGACGCCCTATTCCAAGTCAGTCTACCTTAAAGGTGCGAGACACACACATACACAAAAGGCAGGCTGTAACATTTCTAGCCCCTGCCAGTTCGCTTTAGAGGTTAATTCACAGGAGTGGAAAATGGGAGATGGGACTTTTTGTCTGGTTTTAGGTGCAAAAGCCAGCTGGGTGACTTCGAACGCGTCACTGGGAGATGGGAGTTCTAGTCCCAATTTAGCCATGAAGGCCAACTGGGTGGGAGAAGTCTCTCCCTCCCTCCCCCTCCTCTCTACCTCTCCCTTCCCTCTCTTTCCCCCCCAACCCACCTCGCAGGGTTGTTGCTGTGGGGAAAACAGGAGGGGGAAAGTGACTTGCATCTATTCACCGACCTGAATTATTTGCAAAAACAATCAACACGGAATTGTCAATAAGTCAAATAAAACTAACTCATGCAAGAATTGGAGGGGAAACTTAATTTAAGTGTAGGTTTATTTATTTATTTATTTATTGGATTTGTATGCCGCCCCTCTTCGTAGACTCGGGGCAGCTAACAACAGTGATAAAAACAGAATGTAAAAATCCAATACTAAAACAGTTAAAAACCCTTGTTATAAAACCAATCATACATACAAACATACCATGCATAAATTGTAAAAGCTTAGGGGGAAAAGAATATCTTAGTTCCTCCATACCTGACGACAGACGTGGGTTTTAAGAAGCTTACGAAAGGCAAGGAGGGTGGGGGCTATTCTAATCTCCGGGGGAGTTGGTTCCAGAGGGCCAGGGCCGCCACAGAGAAGGCTCTTCCCCTGGGCCCCACCAAACGACATTGTTTAGTTGACGGGACCCGGAGAAGGCCCACTCTGTGGGACCTAACTGGTTGCTGGGATTCGTGCGGCAGCAGGTGGTCCCGGAGATATTCTGGTCCGATGCCATGAAGGGCTTTATAGGTCATAACCAACACTTTGAATTGTGACCGGAAACTGATTGGCAACCAATGCAGACTGCGTAGTGTTGGTGTGACATGGGCTTTGTTCATGAAACTTTGTTCAGAAGGAAAAAATAAAAGGTACAATTCAGTTCTAATTTTCCTTTTGCAAATTTATACAGCCGGCTCACCACCGAAATAAGCGGAGAGCTCCAGGATCAGGCCACCGTTTAGCTCCGGTGCCCATATTTTCCATCCGCCGAAAGGTTCTCAGGGTTACGATTGGTATTCAAGGAGCAAAATATTTTCCAGCGCTGCTTTGTAGCCGTAGCAATCGGGAGACGCACGCACCAGATTTATTCCCCTTTTCTATTGATTGCAAACAGGCGGCCCTGCCAAGAACAGACGCTTGGATCCAAAAAGCAACGGATTTGCAAAGAAAGGCAGCTAGCAGGGTAGGAGGGAAAAGGCAGCGGCAGAGAGAGGGCACTTGGGCGCCGATTCTTTTCCAAATCCCCCGAAATATTCAAGACTCTGCATATTACGGCTAGTCCTCGACCTACGGCAAGAATTTATGTTGCTAAGTGAGACAGTCGCTAAAGGGGGGTGTCATTTTGCCGCCTTCCAGCTGCAATCTTTGAAGGCATCATTAAGTCAGTCACACAGTTATTGAGCGAATCCGGACGGTCGCAAAAGGGAATTGAGTGACCCCGAGACTGTCAGGGGGTCAAGGTCACAGGTAACATTCTAACTACATCAGAGTCTGAGTCAAAATACTCCTCAAAGTTCCAAAGTCAATCTATCATCTATCTATCTATCTATCTATCTATCTATCTATCTATCTATCTATCTACCTACCTACCTACCTACCTACCTACCTACCAATGTACCATTTATCTACCATCTATCTATCAGCTATCACCTATCATCTATCTCTATCATCTATCTATCTATCTATCTATCTATCTATCTATCTATCTATCTATCTCTCACTCTATCTACCTACCTACCTACCTACTTATCATCCATCCATCCATCTGTCCGTCCATCCATCCATCCATCCATCCATCCACCCACCCACCTACCTACCTACCTATCTACATACCTACCAATCTACCATTTATCTACCATCTATCTATCATCTATCAGATATCTATCACCTATCATCTATCTCTCTATCATCTATCTATCATCTATCTATCTACCTATTTCTCACTCTCTATCTATCTACCTACCTACTTATCACCCATCCATCCATCTGTCTGTCTGTCTGTCTACCTGTCTGTCTACCTACCTACCTACCTACCTACCAATCTACCATTTATCTACCATCTATCTATCTACCATCTATCTATCTATCCTCTATCTATCTATCTATCTATCTATCTATCTATCTATCTATCTATCTATCATTTACTATCATCTATCTATCATCTATCTATCTATCTATCTATCATTTACTATCATCTATCTATCTATCATCTATCTATCTATCTATCTATTTCTCTCTATCTATCTCTCTCTCTCTCTATCTATCTATCTATCTATTTCTATCTATCTATCTATCTATTTCTATCTATCTATCTATGTATCTATCTCATCTATCTATCTATCATCTATTTATTTAGCTAGCTACCTTGTTTATACATATTCTTGTTTTTCTCAACCCTCTCTGGCCAGTTTTGGGGTGGGGGTAAAATGAGAGAAATGCAAAGGGTGGCTTTAGCCAATTTATTTTAAACATCTTCGAAACCAGCCAATTTATTTTAAACTTATCGTTACTCCTTCTGCCAAACTCTAAGCAGGTGGGGCTTTGCTGCCTCCCGGGACACCGTCTTTGAATACTCTGTACCCATCCTACAGTTGGCATCGGTTTCTTCTTTCTATCCCTTCTCATTTCCTATCTCTTGTTTCACTTCCCTCTTTTCATTTCCTGCCTCCATTCAGTATTTCTCTCTCTGTGTGTCTTTCCCCCATCTGAAACATTTGGGGTTTTCTATCAATAACTGTGGGGAAAAGAAATTTACCCCCTCTGCCCTCCCCAACATCTGTTTTCCACCGGTGCCCCTAAAAAAGAGGGTTCTTTTAAAATAAAAATGTAAAAAAAAACCAGAAATATTTATTTTTCTCTCTTGAAAAGGATTGCCCTAATCAGATGACGAATTCCAAATTTAATAACACAGCAACGTCTTTTGTAAGAGCTCAGATTTCTATCTGCCGGGATGGGAAAGAGAGATTGATTTGAATTTGCATGGAAATCAAAACTCGTAAGTATTTCTTGGCACTCCTGATACCTCCAATGTTTTCATGTCCATAACAACCTTTCCCTCTTGGGGTGCAGTATATCCATGCGTGCACAGAAAAAAAAACCCTGAAAAAATGGTTGAAAAACATAAAAGAGAAAAAGTGCATAACAGCTCTACAGATGGCTGAAAGGAAAGAGAATATGTAATATATTTATATATGTATATACCTTGCCATAGTTTCAATTGGGAAAATAACAACAACAACAGAGTTGGAAGGGACCTTAGAGGTCTTCTAGTCCAACCCCCTGCTTAGGCAGGAGAACCTACACCCCTTCAGACAGAAGGTTATCCAATATCTTCTTAAAAACTTCCAGTATTGGGGCATTCATAACTTCTGGAGGCAAGCTGTTCCATGGATTAATTGTTTTTAAGTGTCAGGAAATTTCTCCTTAGTTCTACGATGCTTCTCTTCTTGTTTAGTTTCCACCCATTGCTTCCTGTCCTACCCTCAGATGCTTGACAAGTGTGGTTGAGAAAGGTCATAAAATAGAACACAAACTCCTTAACATCTATCTCGCTTAGCAATTGTAATTTTGGCTGCTCAACTATGGCCGTGAATTGTGGATTATCTGCAATCTCAAATCCCAGAGGGAAGCTGGGCTTGTAAACTTCACTTCAGATCCAACTTAAACTCAGGCTAAGATAAGCGACGTGAATATGTTAACCTGGGTTTGCCTTATACAGTTCATGGTTTCGCTTTCTCACCTTAAAAATCTAAAGGCTATTTTTGGAGAAGGCCATTTTTGTGAGTATATAGAAACAAGCTCGAGTAATTGTAACATGGAGGAACTGAGATTGGTGGCATGGCCCTTCGGAGAAGCTGGTTATAACAAAAGGCGTGATGCAACATATTCTACATTTAGAGTTCGGGAAACTAACATGTCCTGTTTAATAGGATTTTTTTTAATATAAAAAAAGCAGGATTATCTTTCTCGGAGAAAACAGGAGGTTACGGCACGCAACCCAAAGAGATGTTGCAGGATACAGTTCAGCTGCAAAAATCATAATTTGTAACTTCATAGCTTGGCTGTCCAATAATAAATTTTGCATGCTTGAAAAGTGGGTTACGTCATTTAAAGGAACAACGCTGATTGAAGATTAGCAAGAAACAGAAACCAATTATGAGTGGGCCCACGATAAGGAAAGTGTTAGCATCTCTGCAGAGATTATATTATAATTTAGATTGAGAAGCTGTCATTAATCAACCAAT
The DNA here is from genome assembly GCF_031021105.1 of Erythrolamprus reginae. Lineage (NCBI taxonomy): Eukaryota > Metazoa > Chordata > Lepidosauria > Squamata > Dipsadidae > Erythrolamprus > Erythrolamprus reginae. The sequence goes on from NC_091957.1 coordinate 2,872,581, forward strand.
CAATCAAATCTTCATGACATTCAGAGAGCAACAAAAGAGGGGAACTGAAAACGATTTTAAAAAGCCAAAAACATATAAACTACTTTAATGTTAAAGGTAATTTTAATTAAAATATTGGATTGCTGTTCCAATAGACCACAAGGGCATGCTGCTCTCCAGGGTCCTGAAACCCGCATCACTCGGGATTCGAACCCACAATTTTCCTCATATATAATTATAGTTCTTCTGCAACAAGATGGAGAAAAGGTCAGGAACCAGAGGAGGAAGAAAAACACCGAATTGTTGCTGGTGGGAAAGGACAATGGATTAAAACAAGAACAACAAGACACCCCATTAATACAGATTACAAAGTGTGCTTTGTTCCTGAAAGACTGCCAAGCCTCACTTTTTATCCGACAGAAATAAAACTCACAATATTGTTCACTAAAAAAAAAAGAACCCCAAAATCAGAATTTCTCTCCAACCTGGTAAAAGAGAAAAGGAAGAGAAGGAGCCCCCTCTGCTAGGGAATTATAGGAGCTATTCTACCCACCACCCACCAAAAAAAGATTATAAAGACACAAAATTGAGAGTAATTGCATTGCATTGGCAGTTAGGGTTGGTACAGTGGTTAAGACACCAGGCTAGAAAGTGGGAGGCAGTGAGATCTAGTCCTGTCTTGGGCATGAAAGCCACCTGGGTGACTTTGGTTCAATCACCAGGAGATGGTGAGTTCCAGTTCCAACTTAACCATGAAAATTAACTGGGTGACTTTGGGCCAAACATCAGGAGATGGTGAGTTCTAGTCCCGCCTTAGTTATGAAAGCCAGCTTGGCTGACTTTGGATCAATCACCCGGAGATGGTGAGTTCTACTCCTACCTTAGGCCTGAAAGCCAACTGGGTGACCTTGAGCCAATCCCCAAGAGACTGGGAGTTCTAGTCCTGTCTTAAGCATGAAAACCAACTTGCTGACTCTATGGGCTAAATTCCAGGAGACTGTGAGTTCTACTTCACCTTAACTATTAAAGTCAACTGGGTGACTTTGCGCCAAATGTCAGGAGATGGTGAGTTCTAGTCCTGCCTTAGTCATTAAAGCCACTTGGCTAACTTTGGCCAGTCCTTCTCTCTCTCTCTCTCATTTAAATCCACCTCATTGGTGGTGTGGTTAGCTCTGGCCCAGCTCCTGCCCCAAGGACTGTGGATGTGGGGGAGACATCCACATGCTGCAGCCCTGTTTTGCCCCCAGTGGAATCTGCTGATGAAGGCTCCTCTGACCAAGAAGACATGAGTGACAGGGAGGAGGAGAGTGGGGCAGACAGCTCAGAAGGAGATCAATTCTCTAGCTCCTCCTTGGATTCAGAACAAGAGTTAATGATACAGCCACGCATGCGGAGAGCGATGCATAGGCAGCAACAACTGAGAGATTATTATCAAAGAAAATGAGGCCACCTGTGGTTGGGTGGGGCTGTGGTCATTAGTGAGACTGCTATAAAGAGCAGCCTGTGGGTTTGGCCATTGTGGAGGATTATCTGATCGTTGTGTTTCGTGCCTGCTTTACTGACTTTGACCTTTTGTGTGCTGATTTTCCCCCGCTTTGAAACTAAACCAGGGCAAAGTGTGTTTCACTTTGTGAAAGAAGAAGGACTGTGAATGGCCTCACAGCTGCAAGCTAAGTATCTCAGAACTGATCAGGGACTTGTACAAATTACCAGTTTGTTTGGAGACGAGTGCTCTTTGCTATCCCAAAAGAGGGCTTAGTTTAAGTGAATTTTCATTATAAAGAACATTGTTTTGAATTTTCAAATGTGTGTGTGTCTGAAATTGTATCTGTGCATTTTTGGGAGGATTCTACCAGAGAGCCTGACAGAATAACTGGCTTGTTGTGAAGGAAGTAGGACAAGGAAGGTATGTTGGTAATAGCTTATTTGTAAAAAGAATAAAAAGGGGATACAAACATGATAATTTAATATTTTTTTTAAAGCAGCTAGATTAATTTGCTGGCTATGGAACTGCACATGCCTTCCAGAGTACTGCCAGTCAATTCCAGCCCACTCCGAACAGCACGTAATCTAAACAGAAAGCGAAAAAGAACGAGAAGAAGCCAAAATATCACAACAGCCCCAACATCCTCCAGGGATTGAGATGGAAGCAATGCAGTGCAAAAAGGCAAAGATCCAAAGTTTAAAAGCCAAAATTTTGCCTCCCTGGAGGAGTTTGAGTTTTAACAGCTCCTTTGCTGTCAATTTAAAAAGAATAAACGGATCGTGGGCAACAGCCAGCAAACCAAAACTCCATTCTTGCAACGTCTCTGGCTGCAAAGGAATGTTGAAAGGGGACGAACGTTGTTTGATTGATCAAATTTCAACCCGGAGATCGCAATACTCCTCGACTTAACTTCAGATCGTGCAGAACGCAGCCGCGAGAGCCATCGTGGGGCTTCCAAGATTCGCCCACATTTCTTCAACACTCCGTGGCCTGCACTGGCTGCCGATCAGTTTCCGGTCACAATTCAAAGTGTTGGTCATGACCTTTAAAGCCCTACATGGCAATGGACCAGATTACCTCCGGAACCGCCTGCTACCGCACGAATCCCAGCGGCCGATAAGGTCCCACAGAGTTGGCCTTCTCTGGGTCCCGTCAACTAAACAATGTTGCTTGGCAGGCCCCAGGGGAAGAGCCTTCTCTGTGGCAGCCCTGGCCCTCTGGAACCAACTCCCCCCAGAGATTAGAACTGCCCCCTCCCTCCCTGACTTTCGTAAACTACTCAAGACTCATTTATACCGCCAGGCCTGGGGGAGTTGAGATAGCCCTTCCCCCTAGGCCATTACAAGTT